>NC_058081.1:500251146-500428646 GCF_014858855.1 Bufo gargarizans
TGATGCGAATGGAGAAATCTGGTTTGCCAGGGCATACGAGCTAAGTGGGTATGGATGTAGGGCGGAGCTCCTATGTCCTGGCAGACGCCTTTCCCCTCCATTTTTTTTTTTTTTGGCAGAGATTTTTTCATCCACATTGATCGATGCGAATGAAGAAATCTGTGCCGTTCATTTTTTTCTTTCAGCCCAGAGGCTGAACGGAAAAAAAAATCTCATTACCTGTATGCTCAATATAAGGAGGATAGCAGAAACTCCTAATGCTGGCCATACATGTAATGATTGCGGAGACCCTCAAATGCCAGGGCAGTACAAACACCCCACAACTGACCCCATTTTGGAAAGAAGACACCCCAAGGTATTTGCTGAGGGGCATATTGAGTCCATGAAAGATTGAAATTTTTGTCCTAAGTTAGCGGAAAGTGAGACTTTGTGAGAAAAAAAAAAAAAAAACAATTTCCGCTAACTTATGCGAAAAAAAAAAAAAATTCTATGAACTTGCCAGGCCCCTCATTGGATACCTTGGGGTGTCTTCTTTCCAAAGTGGGGTCACATGTGGGGTATTTATACTGCCCTGGCTTTTTAGGGGCCCTAAAGCGTGAGAAGAAGTCTGGGATCCAAATGTCTAAAAATGCCCTCCTAAAAGGAATTTGGGCACCTTTGCGCATCTAGGCTGCAAAAAAGTGTGACACATCTGGTATCGCCGTACTCAGAAGAAGTTGGGGAATGTGTTTTGGGGTGTCATTTTACATATACCCATGCTGGGTGAGATAAATATCTTGGTCAAATGCCAACTTTGTATAAAAAAATGGGAAAAGTTGTCTTGTGCCAACATATTTCTCTCACCCAGCATGGGTATATGTAAAATGGCACCCCAAAACACATTCCCCAACTTCTCCTGAGTACGGCGATACCAGATGTGTGACACTTTTTTGATGCCAAGGTGGGCAAAGGGGCACATATTCCAAAGTGCACCTTTCGGATTTTGCAGGCCATTTTTTACACATTTTGATTGCAAAGTACTTCTCACACATATGGGCCCCTAAATTGCCAGGGCAGTATAACTACCCCACAAGTGACCCCATTTTGGAAAGAAGACACCCCAAGGTATTCTGTGAGGGGCATGGTGAGTTCCTAGAATTTTTTATTTTTTGTCGCAAGTTAGTGGAATATGAGACTTTGTAAGAAAAAAAAAAATATAAAAATACATCATCATTTTCCGCTAACTTGTGACAAAAAAAAAAAATTCTAGGAACTCGCAGTGCCCCTCACGGAATACCTTAGGGTGTCTTCTTTCCAAAATGGGGTCACTTGTGGCGTAGTTATACTGCCCTGGCAATTTAGGGGCCCATATGTGTGAGAAGAACTTTGCAATCAAAATGTGTAAAAAATGGCCTGCAAAATCCGAAAGGTGCACTTTGGAATATGTGCCCCTTTGCCCACCTTGGCAGCAAAAAAGTGTGACACATCTGGTATCGCCGTACTCAGGAGAAGTTGGGGAATGTGTTTTGGGGTGTCATTTTACATATACCCATGCTGGGTGAGAAAAATATCTTGGTCAAATGCCAACTTTGTATAAAAAAATGGGAAAAGTTGTCGTTTGCCAAGATATTTCTCTCACCCAGCATGGGTATATGTAAAATGACACCCCAAAACACATTCCCCAACTTCTCCTGAGTACGGCGATACCAGATGTGTGACACTTTTTTGATGCCAAGGTGGGCAAAGGGGTGCATATTCCAAAGTGCACCTTTCGGATTTCACCGGTCATTTTTTACAGATTTTGATTGCAAAGTACTTCTCACACATATGGGCCCCTAAATTGCCAGGGCAGTATAACTACGCCACAAGTGACCCCATTTTGGAAAGAAGACACCCCAAGGTATTCCGTGAGGGGCATGGCGAGTTCCTAGAATTTTTTATTTTTTGTCGCAAGTTAGTGGAATATGAGACTTTGTAAGGAAAAAAGAGAAAAAAAAAAATCATCATTTTCCGCTAACTTGTGACAAAAAATAAAAAATTCTAGGAACTCGCAGTGCCCCTCACGGAATACCTTGGGATGTCTTCTTTCCAAAATGGGGTCACTTGTGGCGTAGTTATACTGCCCTGGCAATTTAGGGGCCCATATGTGTGAGAAGTACTTTGCAATCAAAATCTGTAAAAAATGACCGGTGAAATCCGAAAGGTGCACTTTGGAATATGCGCCCCTTTGCCCACCTAGGCTGCAATAAAGTGTCACACATGTGGTATCGCCGTACTCAGGAGAAGTTGGGGAATGTGTTTTGGGGTGTCATTTTACATATACCCATGCTGGGTGAGAAAAATATCTTGGTCAAATGCCAACTTTGTATAAAAACAATGGGAAAAGTTGTCTTTTGCCAAGATATTTCTCTCACCCAGCATGGGTATATGTAAAATGACACCCCAAAACACATTCCCCAACTTCTCCTGAGTACGGAGATACCAGATTTGTGACACTTTTTTGCTGCCAAGGTGGGCAAAGGGGCGCATATTCCAAAGTGCACCTTTCGGATTTCACCGGTCATTTCTTACACATTTTGATTGCAAAGTTCTTCTCACACATTTGGGCCCCTAAATTGCCAGGGCAGTATAACTACCCCACAAGTGACCCCATTTTGGAAAGAAGACACCCCAAGGTATTCTGTGAGGGGCATGGTGAGTTCCTAGAATTTTTTATTTTTTGTCGCAAGTTAGTGCAATATGAGACTTTGTAAGAAAAAAAAAAAATATAAAAATCATCATCATTTTCCGCTAACTTGTGACAAAAAATAAAAAGTTCTATGAACTCACTATGCCCATCAGCGAATACCTTAGGGTGTCTACTTTCCGAAATGGGGTCATTTGTGGGGGTTTTCTACTGTCTGGGCATTGTAGAACCTCAGGAAACATGACAGGTGCTCAGAAAATCAGAGCCGTTTCAAAAAGCGGAAATTCACATTTTTGTACCATAGTTTGTAAATGCTATAACTTTTACCCAAACCATTTTTTTTTTTGCCCAAACATTTTTTTTTTTATCAAAGACATGTAGAACTATAAATTTAGCAAAAAATTTATATATGGATGTCGTTTTTTTTGCAAAATTTCACAGCTAAAAGTGAAAAATGTCATTTTTTTGCAAAAAAATCGTTACATTTTGATTAATAACAAAAAAAGTAAAAATGTCAGCAGCAATAAAATACCACCAAATGAAAGCTCTATTAGTGAGAAGAAAAGGAGGTAAAATTCATTTGGGTGGTAAGTTGCATGACCGAGCGATAAACGGTGAAAGGAGTGTAGTGCCGAAGTGTAAAAAGTGGCCTGGTCATGAAGGGGGTTTCACCTAGCGGGGCTGAAGTGGTTAAAAAGGGGGGGGGGGTAATGTCACATACGTACCTCTTCGGGCCTCCAGCGGTTACATCTTTGGAGCAGATGCGTCGGGAGAGACATGCTGCTAGACCACGCCCCCTGGTGATGCAACATAGCCATTAGCAACTGGATGCTATTCCATTTCTCCCCACAGCGGGTGTGTGCTGGAGAAGACTAGCAGTGGGATGATTTCTCAGCTGATCTATTCCTGTGTGCTGTGTTCTGACTAATGGAGCGCCGAGTCATGACTAGAGTTGAGCGAACACCTGGATGTTCGGGTTCGAGAAGTTCGGCCGAACATCCCGGAAATGTTCGGGTTCGGGATCCGAACCCGATCCGAACTTCGTCCCGAACCCGAACCCCATTGAAGTCAATGGGGACCCGAACTTTTCGGCACTAAAAAGGCTGTAAAACAGCCCAGGAAAGAGCTAGAGGGCTGCAAAAGGCAGCAACATGTAGGTAAATCCCCTGCAAACAAATGTGGATAGGGAAATGAATTAAAATAAAAATTAAATAAATAAAAATTAACCAAAATCAATTGGAGAGAGGTTCCATAGCAGAGAATCTGGCTTCCCGTCACCCACCACTGGAACAGTCCATTCTCAGATATTTAGGCCCCGGCACCCAGGCAGAGGAGAGAGGTCCCGTAACAGAGAATCTGTCTTCATGTCAGCAGAGAATTAGTCTGCATGTCATAGCAGAGAATGAGGCTTCACGTCAGCCACCACTGCAACAGTCCATTGGCATATATTTAGGCCCAGCACCCAGGCAGAGGAGGGAGGTCCCGTAACAGAGAATCTGTCTTCATGTCAGCAGAGAATTAGTCTGCATGTCATAGCAGAGAATGAGGCTTCACGTCAGCCACCACTGCAACAGTCCATTGGCATATATTTAGGCCCAGCACACACACAGGCAGAGGAGAGAGGTCCCGTAACAGAGAATCTGGCTTCATGTCAGCAGAGAATCAGTCTGCATGTCATAGCAGAGAATGAGGCTTCACGTCAGCCACCACTGCAACAGTCCATTGGCATATATTTAGGCCCAGCACACACACAGGCAGAGGAGAGAGGTCCCGTAACAGAGAATCTGGCTTCATGTCAGCAGAGAATCAGTCTGCATGTCATAGCAGAGAATGAGGCTTCACGTCAGCCACCACTGCAACAGTCCATTGGCATATATTTAGGCCCAGCACCCAGGCAGAGGAGGGAGGTCCCGTAACAGAGAATCTGTCTTCATGTCAGCAGAGAATTAGTCTGCATGTCATAGCAGAGAATGAGGCTTCACGTCAGCCACCACTGCAACAGTCCATTGG
Source organism: Bufo gargarizans (assembly GCF_014858855.1). Classification (NCBI taxonomy): domain Eukaryota; kingdom Metazoa; phylum Chordata; class Amphibia; order Anura; family Bufonidae; genus Bufo; species Bufo gargarizans. Next base: position 500,255,822 of record NC_058081.1, read on the forward strand.
CATATATTTAGGCCCAGCACACACACAGGCAGAGGAGAGAGGTCCCGTAACAGAGAATCTGGCTTCATGTCAGCAGAGAATCAGTCTGCATGTCATAGCAGAGAATGAGGCTTCACGTCAGCCACCACTGCAACAGTCCATTGGCATATATTTAGGCCCAGCACACACACAGGCAGAGGAGAGAGGTCCCGTAACAGAGAATCTGGCTTCATGTCAGCAGAGAATCAGTCTGCATGTCATAGCAGAGAATGAGGCTTCACGTCAGCCACCACTGCAACAGTCCATTGGCATATATTTAGGCCCAGCACCCAGGCAGAGGAGGGAGGTCCCGTAACAGAGAATCTGTCTTCATGTCAGCAGAGAATTAGTCTGCATGTCATAGCAGAGAATGAGGCTTCACGTCAGCCACCACTGCAACAGTCCATTGGCATATATTTAGGCCCAGCACCCAGGCAGAGGAGGGAGGTCCCGTAACAGAGAATCTGTCTTCATGTCAGCAGAGAATTAGTCTGCATGTCATAGCAGAGAATGAGGCTTCACGTCAGCCACCACTGGAACAGTCCATTCTCAGATATTTAGGCCCCGGCACCCAGGCAGAGGAGAGAGGTCCCGTAACAGAGAATCTGTCTTCATGTCAGCAGAGAATTAGTCTGCATGTCATAGCAGAGAATGAGGCTTCACGTCAGCCACCACTGCAACAGTCCATTGGCATATATTTAGGCCCAGCACCCAGGCAGAGGAGAGAGGTCCCGTAACAGACAATCTGGCTTCATGTCAGCAGAGAATCAGTCTGCATGTCATAGCAGAGAATCAGGCTTCACGTCACCCACCACTGCAACAGTCCATTGTCATAAATTTAGGCCCAGCACTAGTGTTGAGCGGCATGTCCCATATTCGAATTCGCGAAATTTTGTGAATATTCGAAAGAATATTCGTAAAATATTCGCGATTATTCAAATTCGTTATTATTTCGCATATGCGATAATTCGAATTATCGCATAATACATATGCTATGCAAAATTCACATGTGCGCTAATGAAATCGCCTTACGAAGATTCGCAACTCAATTCAATCACTAATGTATGAATGCAATGCCCTTTGCCTCTGTTCTGGGACAAGTGTAGATATTCGCATGTGCGCTAATAAAATCGCCTTACGAAGATTCGCACCTCAATCACTTTCTAGGGAATGTGAGACTTTTGGGAATCAATCGAGATACAGTGGGGGGTGATGACAGTAGTTGACAGAGTACAGATCAATGTAATCTGTAAGGTGGAAAGTAAAATAAAAAATACGAATATTCGTAAATCGACTTTTACGAAGTTCTACGTATTCGCGAATATGGTGCTATACTATATGAATGCACAGGCCTTTGCCTCTCTGTTCTGGGGACAAGTGTAGATATTTGCATTTGCGTTAATAAAATCGCCTTACGAAGATTCGCAGCTCAATTCAATCACTAATGTATGAATGCAAAGCCCTTTGCCTCTGTTCTGGGACAAGTGTAGATATTCGCATGTGCGCTAATAAAATCGCCTTACGAAGATTCGCAACTCAATTCACTAATGTATGAATGCAAAGCCCTTTGCCTCTGTTCTGGGACGTGCCGATATTCGCATGTGCGCTAATAAAATCGCCTTACGAAGATTCGCGCCTCAATCACTTTCTAGGCAATGTGAGTAAGATCTGAGCTGTTGGACCTTTGGGAAACAATCAATTATATGTGTACTGTAATTTTGTGGGGGGGGGGGGGGGAAACAAAAAACGAATATTCGTTTTTACGAATATATAGCACTATATTCGAAATATTCGCGAAATCGCGAAGTTGCGATATTCGCGAAAAAAATTTGCTTTTCGAATATTCGCGCTCAACACTACCCAGCACCCAGGCAGAGGAGAGAGGTCCCGTAACAGAGAATCTGGCTTCATGTCAGCAGAGAATCAGTCTTCATATCATAGCAGAGAATCAGGCTTCACGTCACCCACCACTGTAAGAGTCAATTTTCATAAATTTAGGCCCAGAACCCAGGCAGAGGAGAAAGGTCCCGTAACAGACAATCTGGCTTCATGTCAGCAGAGAATCAGTCTTCATATCATAGCAGAGAATCAGGCTTCACGTCACCCACCACTGCAACAGTCAATTGTCATAAATTTAGGCCCAGCACCCAGGCAGAGGAGAGAGCTCCCGTAACAGAGGATCTGGCTTCATGTCAGCAGAGAATCAGTCTGCATGTCATAGCAGAGAATGAGGCTTCACGTCACCCACCACTGCAACAGTCCATTGGCATATATTTAGGCCTAGCACACAGGCAGAGCAGAGAGGTCCCGTAACAGACAATCTGGCTTCATGTCAGCAGAGAATCAGTCTGCATGTCATAGCAGAGAATGAGGCTTCACGTCACCCACCACTGCAACAGTCCATTGGCATATATTTAGGCCTAGCACACAGGCAGAGCAGAGAGGTCCCGTAACAGACAATCTGGCTTCATGTCAGCAGAGAATCAGTCTGCATGTCATAGCAGAGAATGAGGCTTCACGTCACCCACCACTGCAACAGTCCATTGGCATATATTTAGGCCTAGCACACAGGCAGAGCAGAGAGGTCCCGTAACAGACAATCTGGCTTCATGTCAGCAGAGAATCAGTCTGCATGTCATAGCAGAGAATGAGGCTTCACGTCACCCACCACTGCAACAGTCCATTGGCATATATTTAGGCCTAGCACACAGGCAGAGCAGAGAGGTCCCGTAACAGACAATCTGGCTTCATGTCAGCAGAGAATCAGTCTGCATGTCATAGCAGAGAATGAGGCTTCACGTCACCCACCACTGCAACAGTCCATTGGCATATATTTAGGCCTAGCACACAGGCAGAGCAGAGAGGTCCCGTAACAGACAATCTGGCTTCATGACAGCAGAGAATCAGTCTGCATGTCATAGCAGAGAATGAGGCTTCACGTCAGCCACCACTGCAACAGTCCATTGGCATATATTTAGGCCTAGCACACAGGCAGAGCAGAGAGGTCCCGTAACAGACAATCTGGCTTCATGACAGCAGAGAATCAGTCTGCATGTCATAGCAGAGAATCAGGCTTCACGTCAGCCACCACTGCAACAGTCCATTGTCATAAATTTAGGCCCAGCACCCAGGCAGAGGAGAGAGGTCCCGTAACAGAGAATCTGGCTTCATGTCAGCAGAGAATCAGTCTTCATATCATAGCAGAGAATCAGGCTTCACGTCACCCACCACTGTAAGAGTCAATTTTCATAAATTTAGGCCCAGAACCCAGGCAGAGGAGAAAGGTCCCGTAACAGACAATCTGGCTTCATGTCAGCAGAGAATCAGTCTTCATATCATAGCAGAGAATCAGGCTTCACGTCACCCACCACTGCAACAGTCAATTTTCATAAATTTAGGCCCAGAACCCAGGCAGAGGAGAAAGGTCCCGTAACAGACAATCTGGCTTCATGTCAGCAGAGAATCAGTCTTCATATCATAGCAGAGAATCAGGCTTCACGTCACCCACCACTGCAACAGTCAATTGTCATAAATTTAGGCCCAGCACCCAGGCAGAGGAGAGAGCTCCCGTAACAGAGGATCTGGCTTCATGTCAGCAGAGAATCAGTCTGCATGTCATAGCAGAGAATGAGGCTTCACGTCACCCACCACTGCAACAGTCCATTGGCATATATTTAGGCCTAGCACACAGGCAGAGGAGAGGTTCATTCAACTTTGGGTAGCCTCGCAATATAATGGTAAAATGAAAATAAAAATAGGATTGAATGAGGAAGTGCCCTGGAGTCCAATAATATATGGTTATGGGGAGGTAGTTAATGTCTAATCTGGACAAGGGACGGACAGGTCCTGTGGGATCCATGCCTGGTTCATTTTTATGAACGTCAGCTTGTCCACATTGGCTGTAGACAGGCGGCTGCGTTTGTCTGTAATGACGCCCCCTGCCGTGCTGAATACACGTTCAGACAAAACGCTGGCTGCCGGGCAGGCCAGCACCTCCAAGGCATAAAAGGCTAGCTCTGGCCACGTGGACAATTTAGAGACCCAGAAGTTGAATGGGGCCGAACCATCAGTCAGTACGTGGAGGGGTGTGCACACGTACTGTTCCACCATGTTAGTGAAATGTTGCCTCCTGCTAACACGTTGCGTATCAGGTGGTGGTGCAGTTAGCTGTGGCGTGTTGACAAAAGTTTTCCACATCTCTGCCATGCTAACCCTGCCCTCAGAGGAGCTGGCCGTGACACAGCTGCCTTGGCGACCTCTTGCTCCTCCTCTGCCTTGGCCTTGGGCTTCCACTTGTTCCCCTGTGACATTTGGGAATGCTCTCAGTAGCGTGTCTACCAACGTGCGCTTGTACTCGCGCATCTTCCTATCACGCTCCAGTGCAGGAAGTAAGGTGGGCACATTGTCTTTGTAGCGTGGATCCAGCAGGGTGGCAACCCAGTAGTCCGCACAGGTTAAAATGTGGGCAACTCTGCTGTCGTTGCGCAGGCACTGCAGCATGTAGTCGCTCATGTGTGCCAGGCTGCCCAGGGATAAGGACAAGCTGTCCTCTGTGGGAGGCGTATCGTCATCGTCCTGCCTTTCCCCCCAGCCACGCACCAGTGATGGACCCGAGCTGCGTTGGGTGCCACCCCGCTGTGACCATGCTTCATCCTCATCCTCCTCCACCTCCTCCTCATCCTCGTCCTCCTCGTCCTCCAGTAGTGGGCCCTGGCTGGCCACATTTGTACCTGGCCTCTGCTGTTGCCAAAAACCTCCCTCTGAGTCACTTCGAAGAGACTGGCCTGAAAGTGCTAAAAATGACCCCTCTTCCTCCTCCTCCTCCTCCTCCTCCTGGGCCACCTCCTCTTCCATCATCGCCCTAAGTGTTTTCTCAAGGAGACATAGAAGTGGTATTGTAACGCTGATAACGGTGTCATCGCCACTGGCCATGTTGGTGGAGTACTCGAAACAGCGCAACAGGGCACACAGGTCTCGCATGGAGGCCCAGTCATTGGTGGTGAAGTGGTGCTGTTCTGTAGTGCGACTGACCCGTGCGTGCTGCAGCTGAAACTCCACTATGGCCTGCTGCTGCTCGCACAGTCTGTCCAGCATGTGCAAGGTGGAGTTCCACCTGGTGGGCACGTCGCATATGAGGCGGTGAGCGGGAAGGCCGAAGTTACGCTGTAGCGCAGACAGGCGAGCAGCAGCAGGATGTGAACGCCGGAAGCGCGAACAGACGGCCCGCACTTTATGCAGCAGCTCTGACATGTCGGGGTAGTTGTGAATGAACTTCTGCACCACCAAATTCAGCACATGCGCCAAGCAAGGGATGTGCGTCAAATTGGCTAGTCCCAGAGCTGCAACGAGATTTCGCCCATTATCACACACCACCAGGCCGGGCTTGAGGCTCACCGGCAGCAACCACTCGTCGGTCTGTTGTTCTATACCCCGCCACAACTCCTGTGCGGTGTGGGGCCTGTCCCCCAAACATATGAGTTTCAGAATGGCCTGCTGACGTTTACCCCGGGCTGTGCTGAAGTTGGTGGTGAAGGTGTGTGGCTGACTGGATGAGCAGGTGGAAGAAGAGGAGGAGGAAGCCGAGAAGGAGGAGGTGGCAACAGGAGGCAAAGAATGTTGCCCTGCGATCCTTGGCGGCGGAAGGACGTGCGCCAAACAGCTCTCCGCCTGGGGCCCAGCTGCCACTACATTTACCCAGTGTGCAGTTAGGGAGATATAGCGTCCCTGGCCGTGCTTACTGGTCCACGTATCTGTGGTTAGGTGGACCTTGCTACAGATGGCGTTGCGCAGTGCACACTTGATTTTATCGGATACTTGGTTGTGCAGGGAAGGCACGGCTCTCTTGGAGAAGTAGTGCCGGCTGGGAACAACATACTGTGGGACAGCAAGCGACATGAGCTGTTTGAAGCTGTCTGTGTCCACCAGCCTAAATGACAGCATTTCATAGGCCAGTAGTTTAGAAATGCTGGCATTCAGGGCCAGGGATCGAGGGTGGCTAGGTGGGAATTTACGCTTTCTATCAAATGTTTGTGAGATGGAGAGCTGAACGCTGGCGTGTGACATGGTTGAGACGCTTGGTGACGGAGGTGGTGGTGGTGGTGTTGGTGGTACATCCCCTGTTTGCTGGGCGGCAGGTGCCAACGTTCCTCCAGAGGCGGAGGAAGAGGCCGAGGCGGCAGCAGCAGAATAGGCCGAGGCGGCAGCAGCAGAAGAGGTAGCAGGGGGAGCCTGAGTGACTTCCTTGGTTTTAAGGTGTTTACTCCACTGCAGTTCATGCTTTGCATGCAGGTGCCTGGTCATGCAGGTTGTGCTCAGGTTCAGAACGTTAATGCCTCGCTTCAGGCTCTGATGGCACAGCGTGCAAACCACTCGGGTCTTGTCGTCAGCACATTGTTTGAAGAAGTGCCATGCCAGGGAACTCCTTGAAGCTGCCTTTGGGGTGCTCGGTCCCAGATGGCGGCGGTCAGTAGCAGGCGGAGTCTCTTGGCGGCGGGTGTTCTGCTTTTGCCCACTGCTCCCTCTTTTGCTACGCTGTTGGCTCGGTCTCACCACTGCCTCTTCCTCCGAACTGTGAAAGTCAGTGGCACGACCTTCATTCCATGTGGGGTCTAGGACCTCATCGTCCCCTGCATCGTCTTCCACCCAGTCTTGATCCCTGACCTCCTGTTCAGTCTGCACACTGCAGAAAGACGCAGCAGTTGGCACCTGTGTTTCGTCATCATCAGAGACATGCTGAGGTGGTATTCCCATGTCCTCATCATCAGGAAACATAAGTGGTTGTGCGTCAGTGCATTCTATGTCTTTCACCGCTGGGGAAGGGCTAGGTGGATGCCCTTGGGAAACCCTGCCAGCGGAGTCTTCAAACAGCATAAGAGACTGCTGCATAACTTGAGGCTGAGACAGTTTCCCTGGTATGCATGGGGGTGATGTGACAGACTGATGGGGTTGGTTTTCAGGCGCCATCTGTGCGCTTTCTGCAGAAGACTGGGTGGGAGATAATGTGAACGTGCTGGATCCACTGTCGGCCACCCAATTGACTAATGCCTGTACCTGCTCAGGCCTTACCATCCTTAGAACGGCATTGGGCCCCACCATATATCGCTGTAAATTCTGGCGGCTACTGGGACCTGAGGTAGTTGGTACACTAGGACGTGTGGATGTGGCAGAACGGCCACGTCCTCTCCCAGCACCAGAGGGTCCACTAACACCACCACGACCATGTCCACGTCCGCGTCCCTTACTAGATGTTTTTCTCATTGTTATGGTTCACCACAACAACAAATATATTATTTGGCCCAATGTATTGTATTCAAATTCAGCGGGATATAAATTTGAGGCCTAGTATTTAGGCGCTGGGTGACCGGTATGGATTTAGTGACAGAATTAGACTTGGAAATGCACAGAAGCGTGTGTGTGTGAAGTTATTCTGAATGACCCAATGTGCACCTTGAATATTATATACCCTTTTAGGGATAGATTTCAAATAGCTCTGATATAGCAGAAACCACTAAATTATGAAATTGCTAAATTGGGAATTGTACTTCAACCCAGAACAAAAAATGTGCTTTGACGGACACTAAATATCTTGCCCAGCAACAACAGTACAACGGTGGGTAACGAGAGATTTAGAGGGAATTAAATTTGAGGCCTAGTATTTAGGCGCTGGGTCACCGGTATGGATTTAGTGACAGAATTAGACTTGGAAATACACAGTAGCGGGTGTGTGTGAAGTTATTCTGAATGACCCTATGTGCACCTTCAATATTATATACCCTTTTAGGGATAGATTTCAAATAGCTCTGATATAGCAGAAACCACTAAATTATGAAATTGCTAAATTGGGAATTGTACTTCAACCCAGAACAAAAAATGTGCTTTGACGGACACTAAATATCTTGCCCAGCAACAACAGTACAGCGGTGGGTAACGAGAGATTTAGAGGGAATTAAATTTGAGGCCTAGTATTTAGGCGCTGGGTCACCGGTATGGATTTAGTGACAGAATTAGACTTGGAAATGCACAGAAGCGTGTGTGTGAAGTTATTCTGAATGACCCAATGTGCACCTTCAATATTATATACCCTTTTTGGGATAGATTTCAAATAGCTCTGATATAGCAGGAACCACTAAATTATGAAATTGCTAAATTGGGAATTGTACTTCAACCCAGAACAAAAAATGTGCTTTGACGGGCACTAAATAACTTTCCCAGCTACAACAGGACAACGGTAACGAGAGATTTAGAGGGATTTAAATTTGAGGCCTAGTATTTAGGCGCTGGGTGACAGGTATGGGTTTAGTGACAGAATTAGACTTGGAAATACACAGTAGCGGGTGTGTGTGAAGTTATTCTGAATGACCCTATGTGCACCTTCAATATTATATACCCTTTTTGGGATAGATTTCAAATAGCTCTGATATAGCAGAAACCACTAAATTATGAAATTGCTAAATTGGGAATTGTACTTCAACCCAGAACAAAAAATGTGCTTTGACGGACACTAAATATCTTGCCCAGCAACAACAGTACAGCGGTGGGTAACGAGAGATTTAGAGGGAATTAAATTTGAGGCCTAGTATTTAGGCGCTGGGTCACCGGTATGGATTTAGTGACAGAATTAGACTTGGAAATACACAGTAGCGGGTGTGTGTGAAGTTACTCTGAATGACCCTATGTGCACCTTCAATATTATATACCCTTTTTGGGATAGATTTCAAAGAGCTCTGATATAGCAGGAACCACTAAATTATGAAATTGCTAAATTGGGAATTGTATTTCAACCCAGAACAAGAAATGTGCTTGAACGGACACTAAATAACTCGCCCAGCTACAGCACTAGGGACAGATTTAGCTGGATATAAATTTGAGGCCTAGTATTTAGGCGCTGGGTGACCGGTATGGATTTAGTGACAGAATTAGACTGGGATATGGCCAAAAAATGAACAGACTATTGCTGGTTAAATGCACTTGGTGTGACAGCTTCACCCTGATGTAGGCTTTAGCCAAAAAACAACCACACCATTGAGGGTTAAATGCACTTGGTGACAGGCGCAGCTTGCCCCTGATTTTGTATATGGCCAAAAAATGAACAGACTATTGCTGGTTAAATGCACTTGGTGTGACAGCTTCACCCTGATGTAGGCTTTAGCCAAAAAACAACCACACCATTGAGGGTTAAATGCACTTGGTGACAGGCGCAGCTTGCCCCTGATTTTGTATATGGCCAAAAAATGAACAGACTATTGCTGGTTAAATGCACTTGGTGTGACAGCTTCACCCTGATGTAGGCTTTAGCCAAAAAACAACCACACCATTGAGGGTTAAATGCACTTGGTGACAGGCGCAGCTTGCCCCTGATTTTGTATATGGCCAAAAAATGAACAGACTATTGCTGGTTAAATGCACTTGGTGTCACAGCTTCACCCTGATGTAGGCTTTAGCCAAAAAACAACCACACCATTGAGGGTTAAATGCACTTGGTCGCAGCTTGTGCTGGCGCACCACAAGACACAAAATGGCCGCCGATCACCCCAGAAAAATGAGACTGACAAACGGTCTGTGCAGCCTAAAAACAGTGAGCAATTGAGGATCAGCAGCTCAATGATCCACAGCTGCAGATCGATCAGTTAATCAAGTCCTTTGGAGGAGTTAATCTGCCTAATCTCGCCCTACTGTCGCAGCCGCAACCTCTCCCTACGCTAATCAGAGCAGAGTGACGGGCGGCGCTATGTGACTCCAGCTTAAATAGAGGCTGGGTCACATGGTGCTCTGGCCAATCACAGCCATGCCAATAGTAGGCATGGCTGTGATGGCCTCTTGGGGCAAGTAGTATGACGCTTGTTGATTGGCTGCTTTGCAGCCTTTCAAAAAGCGCCAAGAAAGCGTCACAAAAGCGCGAAGAAAGCGACGAACACCGAACCCGAACCCGGACTTTTACGAAAATGTCCGGGTTCGGGTCCGTGTCACGGACACCCCAAAATTCGGTACGAACCCGAACTATACAGTTCGGGTTCGCTCATCCCTAGTCATGACCTATCAGGTTCTGATCCTGTGACTCTATTTAAATCCCTGCTGGCAATATACCTTTGCCAGTTATAGGTTTTCCTTATTGTGCTCCAGTTGATGCTTAGCTTTTTAGATTGTTGCTTTTGGATTGGACTTTGGCTTGAATTAGACCTCTCTCTGCTCTGTAATTTGGTACTGTATTGAACTCCTGGCTTTGACCTGTTCCTGCACGACCATTCTCTGTGGTCTCTGTTCTGGGTTCCAGTTGTGTAAACAGGTTCCTGCAGTTTTTCCCACATGTGCTTGGTTTGACTCCCTGAACTTACCAGCATAGGGATGATTGACCAGTTTTGGATTTGCTGCGTAGGGCTTGCTTTGCAAGTAAACAGGGACAGTGGGTTGGGTGCAAGTTAGGGCTTACCGTGTAAGTGTGTTTTCCCTGCCTACTGTGCACACAGAGAGCTATTATCCCCAAAAGGAGGAAACATAGAGCAGTGGTGAACCTTCCCAGAAGAGGCCACCCTACCAAAAATTCTCCAAGAGCACACCAAAGACTCATCCAGGAGGTCACTAAAGAACCAGAACAACATCTAAAGAACCGCAGGCCTCACTTGTCTCTGTTAAGGTTAGTGTTCATGATTCAACAATAAGAAAGAGACTGGGCAGAAATAGTATCCATGAGAGCGCTCCAAGGCAAAAACCACTGCTGACCGAAAAGAACACAAAGACCCATTACACATTTGCCCAAAAACATTTTGATTATCCCCAAGCCTTTTGGGAAAATATTCTGTGGACTGATGAAACAAAAGTGGAACTTTTTGGAAGATGAGTGTCTCATAACATCTGGCGTAAAATTAACACAGCATTTCAGAAAAAGGACATCATACCAAAATGGTGATGGTAGTGTGATCATCTGGGGCTGCTTCAGGACCTGGATGACTTGTTATAATTGATGGAACCATGAATTCTGCTCTCTACCAGAAAATTCTGAAGGAGAATTTCCGGCCATCAGTTTCTGACCTTAAGCTCAAGCGCACTTGGATTCTGCAGCAGGACACTGATATGAAGCACACCAGAAAGTCCACCTCTGAATGGCTGAAAAAACTAAAAACTAAATTAAGGTTTTGGAGTGGCCTAGTCAACGTATGCACTTAAATCCAACTGAGATTCTGTGGCATGACCTTAAACAGGCCATTCATGCTCAAAAACCCTCCAATGTGGCTGGTCCTCAGTAGTAGTTTCCCATGTATTATGTATTCATATACAGGTCCTTCTAAAAAAATAGCATATTGTGATAAAGTTCATTATTTTCTGTAATGTACTGATAAACATTAGACTTTCATATATTTTAGATTCATTACACACAGACTGAAGTAGTTCAAGCCTTTTATTGTTTTAATATTGATGATTTTGGCATACAGCTCATGAAAACCCAAAATTCCTATCTCAAAAAATTAGCATATCATGAAAAGGTTCTCTAAACGAGCTATTAACCTAATCATCTGAATCAACTAATTAACTCTAAACACCTGCAAAAGATTCCTGAGGCTTTTAAAAACTCCCAGCCTGGTTAATTACTCAAAACTGCAATCATGGGTATGACTGCCGACCTGACTGCTGTCCAGAAGGCCATCATTGACACCCTCAAGCAAAAGGGTAAGACACAGGCTGTTCCCAGAGTGCTGTATCAAGGCACCTCAGTGGGAAGTCTGTGGGAAGGAAAAAGTGTGGCAGAAAACGCTGCACAACGAGAAGAGGCGACCGGACCCTGAGGAAGATTGTGGAGAAGGACCGATTCCAGACCTTGGGGGACCTGCGGAAGCAGTGGACTGAGTCTGGAGTAGAAACATCCAGAGCCACCGTGTACAGGCGTGTGCAGGAAATGGGCTACAGGTGCCGCATTCCCCAGGTCAAGCCACTTTTGAACCAGAAACAGCGGCAGAAGCGCCTGACCTGGGCTACAGAGAAGCAGCACTGGACTGTTGCTCAGTGGTCCAAAGTACTTTTTTCGGATGAAAGCAAATTTTGCATGTCGTTCGGAAATCAAGGTGCCAGAGTCTGGAGGAAGACTGGGAAGAGGGAAATGCCAAAATGCCTGAAGTCCAGTGTCAAGTACCCACAGTCAGTGATGGTCTGGGGTGCCATGTCAGCTGCTGGTGTTGGTCCACTGTGTTTTATCAAGGGCAGGGTCAATGCAGCTAGCTATCAGGAGATTTTGGAGCACTTCATGCTTCCATCTGCTGAAAAGCTTTATGGAGATGAAGATTTCATTTTTCAGCACGACCTGGCACCTGCTCACAGTGCCAAAACCACTGGTAAATGGTTTACTGACCATGGTATTACTGTGCTCAATTGGCCTGCCAACTCTCCTGACCTGAACCCCATAGAGAATCTGTGGGATATTGGGAAGAGAAAGTTGAGAGACGCAAGACCCAACACTCTGGATGAGCTTAAGGCCGCTATCGAAGCATCCTGGGCCTCCATAACACCTCAGCAGTGCCACAGGCTGATTGCCTCCATGCCACGCCGCATTGAAGCAGTCATTTCTGCAAAAGGATTCCCGACCAAGTATTGAGTGCAGAACTGAACATAATTATTTGAAGGTTGACTTTTGTTGTATTAAAAACACTTTTCTTGTATTGGTCGGATGAAATATGCAATTTTTTTTAGATAGGAAATTTGGGTTTTCATGAGCTGTATGCCAAAGTCATCAATATTAAAACAATAAAAGGCTTGAACTACTTCAGTTGGTGTGTAATGAATCTAAAATATATGAAAGTCTAATGTTTATCAGTACATTACAGAAAATAATGAACTTTATCACAATATGCTAATTTTTTTAGAAGGACCTGTACAGCAGAAGTATAATTTAATATTTTTTTAGCAATTGCATAAATAATGTGAGGCACAAAATAAATTTGCAATTACAAAAAAAAATATGCAATTACTAAACAAAAATTTAAAATGATACCTCTGATATCTATGAATACATAATACATGGGAAACTACTACTGAGGTTTTTAGCCTTGATATATCTGAAGCAGTTTAACATTGAGCTCTATAGCTCAGTGTTTAAGGCTCTTGCCTTTGATATAGAATGTTGTGAGTTTGAATCCTGGCAGAAACATTTCAAAAATAGAGACTAAATAAAACTTAAAGATTTAGCGTATCCCTAACAGTAAAAAGTTTGGTTTTATTAAAAAAAGGGAGCAAAACATAAAATATTACCACCTGTGTTAAGCTACACCCCAAACCACGCCAACCTTTTTGACTTGTGTAAACTTAGCCAGTATTTTTTGTTGGAACAGGTGGCAACCCTAACAGAACCCCCACTCAGAACCTCTATAGGCCCGCTCACTGCAGCAAGCCCTGCCTCAGTCAGTGCTCAAAACGTCTAGACTCTAGCGTCAGGATGCTCTGTGAGGAGAGTGAAACTGGTGCCACCTACTCCTTCTTATCACACTGCTGCGCTAGAGTAGAAGCTAGAATGGATTTGTTAGAAGGAGGTTTGTGATGTTGCTGGTCACATGCTCTTTAACCCTTGAGTGATGTGGCAATTTTCTGTTTTTGCGTTTTTTATTTTCACTCCCTGTCTTCCCAAAGCCATATAGTTGTATGAGGTTTTTTTGCAGAAGAAGTTGTACTTTCTAATGCCACAATTTAATATTATATAGGATGTAGTGGGAAGACGGAAAAATTGAATTGGAAAAACATGCAATTCCGCCAGTTTTATGGGGTTTTTTTTAACGAAATTCCCTATGCGGTAATACTGACTTGTGCTCTTTATTCTCCAGGTCAGTACAAATGCATAGTTTTTAATACTGAAAAAAAAAAATTTAAAATAATTTTTTTTTTTTTTCATTGCCATATTCTGACACTACTGTATGTGGGAGCTAATTTTTTGTGGAACGATCTATAGGTTTTGACTATACCATTTTGGGTTGTGTATGACTTTTTTATCACTTTTTATTCAATTTTCTTGGGAGTTAAAGGGGTTATCCAAGAGTATAAAGTGTCCCCCCCCATGTTCGGGCCCCTCACATGGAATATACTTACCCTGCTCTCTGCGGCGCTCCTGGTCCCCGCCACTGCTGCTTCTCCCCGTGCACGGATGAAAAAGCATCGCGGGTGTCGCTAGGGAGGCTTATCCCCGCCGCCGCCCGCCATTGGCTGCTCCCCCCGACACTGGATGTTTTCATCCGGGCATGGGGAGATGCAGCAGTGGCGGTGCAGAGACCAGGAGCAGTGCAGGGAGCAGGGACCCAGGTAAGTATAATCCATGTGGGGGGCCACTTTATACTCTTGGATAACCCCTTTAAAGTGATGACAAAATGGCAAGTCAGCAATTTTTTTTTCTGTTACACCATTCACTGTATGGGCTAAATTTTTTAAATTTTAATAGTTAAGGCATTTTTGCACACAGCGATGTCTATGATGTAATTTTTTTTTCAATTGTTTATTTTTATTTTGAGGAAAGGGGAGTGATTAGAATTTTTATCATTTTTATTTTTTAAAAACTTTTTTACTTTTTGTTAGGTCCCCAAGTGGACCACAACTTCAATCATCAAGAGCGGGTGCCATCTTTAAAGACCAGACATGCGGCATACATGTACGTCGTGAAGGGGTTAATGGTCACATGACCAAATGTGTATAGGACAGAGCTTTCTTTCTGCACAGACTTCTGGATCTCGTTGAGGTATTTTGTGTAAGCTGCAAGCGGCCATGTGAGGGGGGCATCTAGTGTTGTGCAGTGCAGTCCTGGGGTACATGCTGTATAATGACCCACTCCATTGCTATAGCTTTTCATGAGGGAGGGGAACTCATTCCTGTGAGGGGAGGGGGCATGAGGCATATTCTGGTGTCCATGATAGTGCAGATCTCTGTGTATGGGCTTTATGGGGTGTAAATCTGTGAGGAGGGTGCATTTGGTGTATTCTGTGGCCAAGGGGGTGCAGATCTGTGTGAGGGGCTTTATGGGTGTAAATCTGTAAGGGAGTGCCAGAATCAATGGCATGTAACTGTGTTGTTGGTACATTTTTACAAGATTTGGCACCCCACTGATTTCGGGTATAAGTTATGCATAAAATCTTAGACAAATTTCTACAGTGAATAAAAAAGATTCATAATAGCTCATAATCGCTATGTTAAAACTGTTAAAGAAAGGCGTCAGAAGTATTAATGAATATAAAAAAACAAACAAGGCACAAATTCATGCTACAATATATAACTGATATATGTATAGATGTTCAAAGGACGTTATCCTACTGGGTTGCACAATAGACAAATAGCAAATTGTAGAAGAATTAACAGTTGTGCGCTTGTACAAATGTACTCATAGAGCCATTTTAGCCTTTAAAGAGGACCTTTCACTACTCTACAAACTAAAAACTAACTAGATCAGTGGGCAGAGCGGCGCCCAGGGGTCCCCCTGCACTTACTAGTAAGTCTGGGCGCCGCTCCGTTCGCCCGGTATAGGCTCCGGTGTCTGCGCTCCCTCTGACTGATTTCTTGTAGGAGGCGTGTCCCTTGCTGTAGTGCTGGCCAATCGCAGCGCACAGCTCATAACCTGGCTATGACCACTGATCTAGTTAGTTTTTAGTTTGTAGAGTAGTGAAAGGTCCTCTTTAAACTCATTATATGCAATAAAATACCACTAGGATTCATATGTCAGAATTCAACACCATTTGGTGAATTTTTAGTGTGATCAATATCCTCATAGGGTCTACCTCCTGTGGGGTGACACATTTGGTTTGACTCATAATGTAAAAAACAAAAAACTGTGCTAGAACAAAACAGGACAACATTAGATTAAGGCTACATGCACAAAACCGTGTGTTTTGTGGTCCGCAAATTGCCGATCCGCTGAAAAAAAACGAAAGACATCCTTATGCCATCCTTTTTTTTGGGCGGATCCATTGTAACAATGCCTAAAATGGACAAGAATAGGACATGTTCTATTTTTTTTTTGCCACTCTGATAGATGGCGGTGATACGCCGGCTGGGCGACGCTTCGCCAATCCCACACAGGCATCGACCACAGTCGTCTTTTATGCCTGTCAGTTGAGGAATGATCTTTTCACCAAGACGCCTCTGATCTTCAAACTGTTTCACTCCATTTGTATATCCATCCCCTGATGAGTCCCGGGGAGGGACGAAACATGTCTTGTTGGGACATGAGATTGGGGTGGGTGCTCCGTATTGCTAGGTAGGGATGTCATAGTCCATATCCCAACCAATGGTTAGGGCATAAACTTTAGGGCTATGTAGATTTATGTCCCCGGAAGAATTACAGCAATATATGGACCCCGTCACCAGGATGATTGAAAAGTAGACATTGACCTGAGCATTTTCTCAACTAAATGGTAAGACCTTTCCATTTTTATAGCTTGAGTCTGTCTGTAGTTTTATACGTCCATTTGTGTCATATTTTTTATACTTTCTCTCACCGTTTATTTGAGCACTTTGTGGGTTTAATCTTTTAATTATTACTAGTAAAAGCTATGTTTGAAATGTACTCAGCTTATATATATTTAGCCTGGGTCTTTATTCTAAGGAGTTTTTGTGACGTTTGAGGGCTAGACCTTTCGTTTATACGCAATTATTGTGTATAAAGTAAGAGGATAACATACCTGAAATTATGCGCATGTTTAAAAAAATTATTTAGTCAATCAAATGCATCCTTTGATGCATATACATTTAAAGGGGGATTTATGATGCTGAAATACACCTATATTAGGCGTATTTCAGGCGCAGATTCGACTTATCCCCGCTCGCACCAGGTCTAAAAAAAGTGTGTATGGCGTGAGCCTATGCCTCTTTATAACTTTGGTAGAACCAAGCCAGCTATAGTTTTAATTAAGACCAGTCTAAAATGCTGGTCTTAATAAATGTGTCCCGTATTTTTTCCTGTTTAATACTATACCCCTGTCTTGAAAATTAAGTCCTGAGTACCCTGAAACTGAAACGTTGTCCATGTGAAGCATTATCAAGTAAAGGTTTTAAAGCTTGTTATTCCATTGGCCATGGTCCTTTGCCAGTAAGCTATCCTCATTACAGTGAGACTTAATGGGTCCATCTGCTTTTGCCATTTGTGTGGTTGTCCTGCTCATCTTGCTGGTTGGCCACCACCCCTGGAGGATGACGATAGCATTGGCTGCAACAACTGCAGCACCTGCTTCATCAGCTTTTATTGCTGTTGTGCCATTAATGCACACCACAGGTGAACACAACGAATCCCATGAAGGATTGCTTTTTCTGACCTGTTCACCCTATGAAGTCCTTTTTCTCGTTGGCCACTATTGCAAGGGGATTGGCTTTAGCGGTCACGTGCCATTGATTTCGGTGCGAAGGGAGATGAAGAGCCATCCTTGGAATGATGGAGGCTGAACACAGTGGTATGGACCAGGTTAGGATGATCACCACTGCACATTGGTCACTCTGGGAGGTCTGTTATAATCTCGGTTAACCCCTTTATTTATACCTCTGTATTTAAATTACACAAAAAAACACTTTTGCTAGTACTGTTTAATAATCTGTGTGTACCAAACCCATGACTTTTCATTTGTAGGCCTCATAATAAAATGTCTGAAAGTCAGAAGAGTGCAAAATTAAAGACCCATGCCTCATTATCCAAGTCCGAGTTAAAATGTAGCTAGTAGCAGCACCAGCCATCTGGCCAGTAGTAGTAGTAGTAGCGGCATTTTTAGCCATGGTGGTGGTGGTAGGGGTGGTGCAAACAATAGTGGCACTCAGGGCAAATACAGATCAAGGAATTTTTAGGGGAGTCAAGGAGTCCACAATGACAAATTGAAGTCTGATAAAAGTGGGGGGAATGGTGAAGACTGTGATGATGATTGTGTGTTGGACAGGACCTGGGAGCTTGATAGGGGTGCTGTGGAGGAGGTGACATCATAGGAGGAGGGCAGTGTCAATAAGGAACAGAGGCAATGTATGGACAAAACCACCCAAAAAGCTGGCAAGGGCCCGATCTGCTACTATTGTGTCAGCTCAGGATCTGGTGATACTGTGAGCACAGGTTCAAAAAGTGTCAATCCTATGCCATGCTCAGAGATCTCTATCTCTGTGTGAGCAACTCCTGAAAGGATTCAAATAAGCTATGGGCATTCAAAGACAAGCAGAAGTACCAGGGCTCTATAGAAGCACATGAGATGGTATAACAGGAACCTACAGGGAAACTGAACTGGCCAGTATTCCCAATCAGAACAAGTCTGTCCTCCTTCTCCTAGTTCCTCTTTGTGGCAGCCAGCCTGCACCCCCAAACTGTGCAGTGTCCTTGGCATCATTACCAGCTGCTTCTTCCCCTGCTCAGACTCTTCTTCCTTGTCCTCCGTTCTATTGTGAAACATTATAAAGGAATGAGTTGGAATGAGAAAACTATTTTTTTGATTAGTATTTAGTTTGTCTGCAAGCTCAACTCTCACCTGGTCAAGTTTCTGGTGGTGAAGTTGCTGCTGTACCACTTAGTTGTGGAAATGGTGGCACAGTTCTGTGTCTTCACCAAAATTTTATTCTGCTGTATGATGTTTATATTTTTTCCCAGCTGTCAACAATTGCTTTAAATACAAATTCTCACTGTGCAGCAAGGTGCATGCCACTGTGGACACCTGGAGCAGCTGTTACAGACAGGGACATTACATGTCTTTCACAGCCTACTGGGTAGATTCACAGCAGCTGTGAGGCTGCACCGCAGCAACAAGGCCAGATCCTACTGACACCTTCACATTTGTGTTGGTCTGGTTCCCACACCATGTGCTTATCCGTCTCCTTGACCTCCTCCTCCATGAACATCCCCCCAACAGAAGGAGGGAAGAGGGTTGCTCCCCCTCACCCCCTCCATCATATGTGTAAAGTGAAGAGTTGTCACGCTGTATTAGAGCTAATCGGCCAGGGTGATAGTAGCTAAACAGCTAGAGATGAGCGAAGTTTAGAAAAATTTGATTTGGCCAATTCGCTGAAGTTTGCCAAGAAATTTGATTTGTCACAAATTACTATAAATCAGGTATACCCGTACGTAGGGATTGTATGAAGGGTGCTGCTCCATCCAGCAGACACTTGGCCACAATGACGGGCAATGGCGATCCTGCCGAACCCCGTTATTTAACTCCTCAGATCCCAGGATCAACACTGATTGCGGCATCTGTGATGTAAGGGAGAGGGATGCGGCTCCCTCTGCCTTCCGTTTGGAGTGCCCACAGTGAAATCGCCAGGCTACGACCAGTTACCATGACAGCCTGGGCACTTTTAAAGCTTCCCATGGCAGCCATAGTAACCTCCCTGCTGCACTGTCCATGAGTGCTGATCACTGTAATGGAAATAAAAAACACTATGCACGCTCAATCACTTCAACAAAAGTAGATTGAGAGACGTTAGTCGGGAGTTTACAGCAAATAGATTTGATATCTTGCTTGGACAGACTGGAAGTAGGGTGACTCTGTCAGAAATATATAAGCATTTGAGAGATAGAGAGGACGATAAAACGTTTGGCCAATTATGTAGGGGGTGGAAGGCGTTATTAGGTGAAGGGGAGGACCGAAATGATAAAATTATGAAAGGACTGAAACGAATTAGGAAGGTGGTTGCGTGTGAGGGATGGAGAGAGACGCAGTTAAAATTAATCCACAGAGCTATATATGCCTTTAACATCCCGCACTCAAGTGATAATAAGGACAGACTGACCGCATGTCCTAAATGTGCCGCTCCAAAGGCTATTCTGGATCATTGTATTTGGCTATGCCCAAAGGTCCAATTATTCTGGAAATGGGTCTTGTCATGGGTTAAAGACACCTGGAAGTTGGAGTACTTCTATTCCATATTTTTCCAGAAAATCTTAAGATCCCTGGGTTAGTGGATGGAGCGTTGCTAGTGGCTCTAAAGTGCTTGTTGCGCAACTGGTTGTCTCCCCAAATACCGTCAGAAGTAGACTTTCAAAATCAAATGAGATACTTTCTGTTGATGGACCAACTTGAGGCAGAAGGGCATAAAAATCATAAATCGTCTGGTTTCTTAGAAAAGTGGAATATCTATATTTCCAAGCATTTGTCTGCAGAGGAAGTACGCATGCTTATGAATAATTTCAAATTTACAGAGTGGTACTTGATTAGGGACTTAAAAGGAACATTAGGGAATTTAAAGGTTGAATAGGGATCTGACATGTTGAAAAGATGTCATTAAATAAATCAGATTATGGAAGGTTGGCTGTAACCAGATGGAATAAGGGGTCTAAGGGTGGGGGGAGGGGGGGGGTTGTGGGATTTAACGCAACTTACACTTGAATATGTTAATTGGAAATCTTGTATTCATGACAATTGTACTTGTCAAAATTATCTATATGCTTCTTGATGTGCTATTCAAAAAAAAATGTAATAAAAATTGTTTTGGAAAAAAAAAAAAACCACTATGCACTGTTTTTTGGTCACCTTTTCCCACCCCAAAAATTTAATAACACTGATCAAAAAAGTCTTACATACCACAAAAATGGTACCAATAAAATCTAAATTTCGTCTCACAAAAAACAAGCCCTCATATAGCTCTGTAGGCTTAAATATAAAAAAAGTTACTGCTGTTTTTAAAAGTAGTAAAACATAAATAAATACAAGTTTAGTATCGCCATATTTGTATTGACCAGCAGAATAGGGCAGTTTTTAGTGCACTGTGAACGCCGTGATGTCAAAACCCCAAAAACCTTGGCGGAATAGTATATTTTTTTCAATTTAATCCCTCAAATATTTTTTTTTCCGTTTTCCAATAACGGATATGGTAAATTGAATGATGCCCTTAACAAGTACAACGTATCCCTCAAAAAAATAAGCCATCATATGGCTATATAAGAGGAAGATTAAAAAACCTATGGCTATTGGAACTTTGGGAGGAAAAAACTCCAAAACCAAAATGAAGAACTTTCAAAAACATATAGAATACATATAAAATATACACATTAAAATTTTAAATGGCTCTGTTCTGTCAAATGGAAAACTACTGAAAGAACAGAAATAGATATTAATACCTTTAAAAAAAAGAATGTTTTCCATATCCCAACTGTAAAATAAAAAACTATACAAATATATACTATGTACCGGATGGTATTTCACTTTAAAAACGTATTAGGGTTAAAATCAGATGGGCCGAACTTGGTAGATGGATCAAACATGGCTGCAGGATTATTGCTCTAAGAGATAAGAGCCTGAAAACTAGTAGCTGCCATATAAGTTTGTTATCAAAAAAGGGGCTGTTGCTGGTATGTGGTTTGGCTGGTTAGGTGCCTGGCACAATATGCAAATTATTGTGATTGTAGCCTGCAATCTCCTGAAAATTTGTATTAGAATTACATGAAGGGGCCACATGGGGCCAATAGTTGACCACTGTATACTTTATACCTAATAACTATAACCCTTGCATCCTAAAGCTAAATATGAAAAGTACCTTGTAGTGCAGCAGGTGACCAGCAGTTGGATCCAGTCAAACAATAAAAGAGGAGAATAAAAGACCCCCCCCCCCCCCATTGTGAACCTACTTCTCCAAACCCAACCACACTCCTACCCTACATGTTGAACACCCTTCTTCTGCAATCTGCTTTTCCTTCTTTTCCACATCATCTAATACCAATGATCATGTCATCAGGAATATCCAGCTCCTCATCTCTCTGCATCTTGCTGCCATTTCTCAGACATGGAAACTGCAAAGGATGGGGATGTTCATATCATTTAGACTTAGCCCCCCTAAGGGGTGTGTAAAAAAGAATGATTTTCACATTTTACTACATACTACTTTCATACTCAACTACATGGAAAGGGAGGGACTGTAGTACCAGTAACTTGGCCAGGTGCATGTTAAGCTTTTGTGCCACTGGATTAGTGCAAGCATACTGCTGTCTTTTTGCAATCACCTTGGTGATCGACTGCTGTCAAAACAAGTGACGAGGAGAAGGAGGAGGGAGAGCATCAGGAGAAATAGACATCGAAGTCGATAGGAAGGAACAACAGATTCCTTCTGCTGACATTGACAAGCCCTGACTTCTGGAGAGGCACTGCAGGCTGGTGGGAGATGCAGTGGTTGCTGCATCAAGCTGTAACACTAAATGAGTGGCACGCTTTTCCCACGCCACTTTATGGTGGCGCTCCATGTGTTGACGCAGGACCAGGATGAGCCAATTTAATTTGGCTGCTTCGTGGCAAATTACTTCATGGCAAATTACTGTCTTGAAATACATTTCTTTGTATGTAGCGTGCGCAATGATGGGGAACGACGATTGGGCTTCCTCCCCGTCATTGAACCCCCCAGATGCTGTGTTTGTTCATTGCTGATCATGGAACCTAAGGCTAATATTTAGGCCTTTCAGGGGTTAATCAGGGTAAAAATACTTACCTTATCTATTTCACGCTGGCCGGGTGCGGTGACGTCATCACTCGTACATCACCCTGTGTGAGATTTTGAGTGGTATCTTCAATCATGGTGGCCGCAACGGCCTGTTCATGCGCAAATAGATGAGGTATGTTTTTTGTTTTGTTTTTTACTGCCATTTCAGGGAACAAATCACTATAATATTTAGCTTTGTGTTGAATCAAATTCGGATTGAAGTCAACTAGTTTAACTTTGATTTGCTCAACACTAAATAGCACCATGGCTGAGCCTCACCTTCTGCCCACACATCCTGCATACCGTCACGCTAACGTCCCCCAGTGACTGTGTGAAATGTTCCCACACTGCGGAGGATAGCATTTTTCCTCCACCACTGCTTTTATGAACCCGTGCATTGCCAGTGTGTTCCTCATAGGTAGTCTCCCGAGTAGCATACAGTGTAACCTTCCCATGTTTGGCTCCAGATCTCCCACTGCTTCCACCCTGCTGTCTCACAGGCACGCTGCCACCCTTGCCCCCTGCTGATGACCATGTCTCCTCTTTACCTGACTCCCACGGGCGATCGGCTACATCATCATCTACATATGTTTACGAGTCACTTGTGTCACCCTGGTGAAGGTAATTGGCATATATACAATTACTAGCAAAAGGCCCCGACTTTGTACGGGTATATTTTATCTATTTCATTTAAAGGGACACTGACAGGCCAAATCAGCATATTTAGTTATATATATATGACATTACAGGTCTTATACAGTCTATTAAAAGCATCTAAGTAGCCCCCCTGTCCACCTTATAAATACCGAAAAATAAAGTTTTATAACCTGCCTGTCTCGTCACCAATCTGCCCAAGGGGCGGCGTTTAATCTCAAATTGCGCCCAGCCAGCCACTCCCAACTGCCGCTCCGAAGCCCCGCCCAGCTCATAAATATTCTCTTCGCTGGGCGGCGGCTACAACTCTCCCCAGTCAAGATCGTGCGCAGGCGCGATGTAACCACGGCCGGGCGCAAGCGCAGAAGATTAGACGAGGACGATGCCAAGAGGATTCAATTGCCCATGCGCAGGATCTTGACTGGGGAGAGTTGTAGCCGCCGCCCAGCGAAGTGAATATTGATGAGCTGGGCGGGGCTTCAGAACTGCAGTTGGGAGCTGCTAGCTGGGCGCAATTTGAGATTAAACGCCGCCCCTTGGGCAGATTGGTGACGAGACAGGCAGGTTATAAAACTTTATTTTCTGGTATTTTTAAGGTGGACAGGGGGGATACTTAGATGCTTTTAATAGACTGTATAAGTCCTGTAATGTCATATATATAACTAAATATGCTGATTTGGCCTGTCAGTGTCCCTTTAAAGTTTCTCTGTGTCGTTAAAAGATATCGACAGTTTCCCCCATAACAGTGACCTCCACAGCACCCCGCCCCACTGTCTGCTGAGCTGTGTATCTAATCCTATCCTGTGTGATACTGTCTGCTGAGCTGTGTATCTAATCATATCCTGTCTGATACTGTCTGCTGAGCTGTGTATTTAATCCTATCCTGTCTGATACTGTCTGCTGAGCTGTGTATCTTATCCTATCCTGTGTGATACTGTCTGCTGAGCTCTGTATCTAATCCTATCCTGTGTGTTACTGTCTGCTAAGATATGTATCTAATCCTCTCCTGTGTGATACTGTCTGCTGAGCTGTGTATCTAATACTATCCTGTGTGATACTGTCTGCTGAGCTGTGTATCTAATCCTATCCTGTGTGATACTGTCTGCTGAGCTGTGTATCTAATCATATCCTGTCTGATACTGTCTGCTGAGCTGTGTATCAAATCATATCCTGTGTGATACTGTCTGCTGAGCTGTGTATCTAATCCTATCCTGTTTGATACTGTCTGTTGAGCTGTGTATCTAATCCTTGCTGAGCTATATATCTAATCCTATCCTGTGAGATACTGTCCGCTGAGCTATGTATTTAATCCTATCATGTGTGATACTGTCTGCTGAGCTGTGTATCTAATCCTATCCTGTGAGATACTGTCTGCTGAGCTATGTATCTAATCCTATCACGTGTGATACTGTCTTCTGAGCTGTGTATCTAATCCTATCCTATGTGATACTGTCTGCTGAGCTGTGTATCTAATATCCTACCCTGTTTGATACTATCTATTGAGCTGTGTATCTAATATCCTGCCCTGTGTGATACTGTCTGCTGAGCTGTGTATCTAATCCTATCATGTGTGATACTGTCTGCTGAGCTGTGTATCTAATCCTATCCTATGTGATACTGTCTACTGAGCTGTGTATCTAATATCCTACCCTGTGTGATACTGTCTTTTGAGCTGTGTATCTAATCCTATCATGTGTGATACTGTCTGTTGAGCTGTGTATCTAATCCTATCATGTATGATACTGTCTGCTGTGTATATAAGTCTATTGTGTGATACTGTCTGCTGAGTTGTGCATGTCGTTGTGTAACCCTAGCCTAAAGCTGACTTATAGCAGTGAAAAAAAATGGCTGGGTTGTTTTGTATTGGCTAATGCAGGTCATTTTTGGGGAATATCTCAGGAACGGTGCGTCCTGGAGAGCTGACACCCGATCTAAAACCTTCTTGGACACCTGATGTACCTGTGTGCCAAATTTAGTGAAGATCGGTCCAGTCGTTTGGTCACGCATTAAGCACGTTCAGACAGACGTCTCGACAGATAGACAAACTCATTTTTATAATATAAGAGATAGATGAACCTATAAGATCACATGCTTCTGTTCTCAGTGATTGATATTGATATAACAGAATCCTCAACTGCCCCCCTCCCCAATCAGAATCGCTGTGTACACCACTGCTTAAAGGAGTTGTCACACGAAAAATATTCTGCAGCTTACAAACCAGCACCTGGATCTGAATACTTCTGTATCTGCATGTAATTAAAAATGTATTATAGCTACTGAGTTATTCAATAAAATCTATCTGTATAGCGCCACCTGCTGTTTGCTCTTTTTCTAATTTCACTGTCCTGTTCCCTGAGATGGAAGCTCATGCTCAGTTCTATTTTTCAACTGCCACCAGCTGCAGCATAAATTGCACTCCCCTTAGAAAGGACACGTCCCCTAAGCTGACAGCTTCAAAAGAATCTAGCAAAGCATTCGGAGCCATGAAGTTGGAGATCTCTGGATCCATGTGACGTACATGGCTGGTTCTAGCTTTGTTAGAGAGGGGTTGCCTAGATTGTGTATGATATTCATTTTTACATTATTCATGGGATAACCCCTTTAAGGATTTTCCAGCTGTGTTTCTCATACACACGAGGAAAAATAAATCCCCAAATCAGCATTAATAAATAAAGAACTGTCACTGCAAGTCTCCGTTCAAAGACTAGCTACGAAACCATCAGATCGGATTTGTCTACTGCCTGTGTAATGGAAGGAAGAACATAATGGTCCTCTGTCATTTCTATTAACCCTTTTTATTGCTCAAGAGTAGAAGAGGATCCTCTGATGGGCACCTGTTCTAGCCCAATAATAGAAGCCATACAGTAGTTCATGGGCTAGGTCTATTTCCATCATGATAAATCACTAATAACCTATTAGATCTTATGTGCAGTGATATCAAAGCTAGTTTCCCATTAAAGTGACCCAAGCAATAAAATAAAAAATCATACATGCAAAAGAAGAACCTACATAGTAGAGGTAGGTATTTTTATCAAGAAAAGGAGTTGGGGCTCAAAATAGACCACACCTCAACCTCTAAGCCTTCCTGGGCCCGTCACTTAAAGGGAACCTGTCATCATATAAATGCAGTGCAAACTGCAGGCAGCATGTTATAGAGCAGAAGGAGCTGAGCAGATTGACATATTGTGTGGGAAAACAGTAAAACAGTAAACAGTAAAACTTGTAATGTATTCATTGAAATCTCTGCTCTTTTTATGCCTAGGAATCATGTGGGCGGTCCGATGCGGTGATTGATAGCCTTCCCTGTATGCTTAGTCATGCAGAGTTAGCTGCCAATCACTGAGTGGCACCGCCCACATGACTCCTTAGCAAAGAAAGAGTAGAGTTTTAAATGAATCACAAGTTTTAATGTTTTCCCACAAACTACATATCAATCTGTGATCTCTTTAATTCTTCTTGGCCAATCAGTTGTTTCACAAGCATCATGATGCACAGCCTTCCTAATAACCCCAAATCTGGAGTCCATGGGACATATGTCCTGTCCTGGTATACAGAGAAATTGTCGGAAAGGTCCAACCCCTTAAAGATTCTGGGTAACAATGCTATTATTCACTGACTGCAAGCAGTGTTCTTGGACATATTTAATAAATAAATAAAAATATTTAAATATAAAGCACATAGTAAGTTCCAGACCTTTTCATTATTAAATCTAGAATTAATAAAATGTAATCCCATGTCCAATAGAGTAGACAGGGCCATGTAAATACAGGAGAGATGCATGCATGTGAAAGCCTCCTAGTGTGTCATGCACACAAAGTAGACATAAAGGACTTCATTTTGTCTAAAAACATCAGAAGATGACTCAATCACCCAATCCACTTACTGCTAGGGTAACTCAGCTGCAACAGTGTTATATCATTAGATATTTGACACTAAACGTAAAAATGAGTTTAAAAAAAATGAAAAAAATTGACTACAGGGATTTCTGTAAGGTTAATAATCTAGCAAATCAGCAGGATCCCTCACTCCCAGATTATCTCCATGAAATGGTAGGTGTTAGACTGTCTCTAGAAATAGCACCACTGTTATACATATCATATAGTACTGCTTCCATGTACAAGAAAATAATTACTATAATACTTATCCCTCTATGTAAAATAATATAACTACTCTAATACTGTCCCTATGTACAAGAATATAACTAATATAATACTGTCCTCTATGTACAAGAATATAACTACTATAATACTGCCTCCTATGTACAAGAATATAACTACTATAATACTGTCCTCTATGTACAAGAATATAACTACTATAATACTGTCTCCTCTGTACAAGAATATAACTACTATAATACTGTCCTCTATGTACAAGAATATAACTACTATAATACTGTCTCCTCTGTACAAGAATATAACTGCTATAATACTGCCTCCTATGTACAAGAATATAACTACTATAATACTGCATCTATGTACAAGAATATAACTACTATAATACTACTTCCTATGTACAAGAATATAACTACTATAATACTGCCTCCTATGTACAAGAATATAACTACTATAATACTGCCTCCTATGTACAAGAATATAACTACTATAATACTGCCTCCTATGTACAAGAATATAACTACTATAATACTGCATCTATGTACAAGAATATAACTACTATAATACTACTTCCTATGTACAAGAATATAACTACTATAATACTGCCTCCTATGTACAAGAATATAACTACTATAATACTGTCTCCTATGTACAAGAATATAACTACTATAATACAGCTCCCTATATATAAGAATATAACTACTATAATACTGCCTCCTATGTACAAGAATATAACTACTATAATATTGCCCCTATGTACAAGAATATAACTACTATAATACTGCCTCCTACGTACAAGAATATAACTACTATAATACTGCCTCCTACGTACAAGAATATAACTACTATAATACTGCCTCCTATGTACAAGAATATAACTACTATAATACTGCTCCTTATGTATAAGAATATAACTACTATAATACTGCCCCCTATGTACAAGAATATAACTACTATAATACTGCTCCTTATGTATAAGAATATAACTACTATAATACTGCCCCCTAGGTACAAGTATATAACTACTATAATACTGCCTCCTCTGTACAAGAATATAACTACTATAATACTGTCTCCTATGCGCCAGAATATGAATACTTCAATACTGCCTCTTTGTGGAAGACTATAAATAATTTATACTGCTTCTTATATATCGTGTTGATCGCGAATATTCCAATCATGAATTTTTATCGCGAATATTGGCACTATGACAATTTGCGACAATCTAGAATATAGTGCTATATTCGTAATCGCGAATATTCTAGATTTTCTTTTCATCAGTAACCTCCCTTCTTGCTTATGGGCCAATAAGAAGGCTGCAATGTCTTAGTCTGAGCTTAGCAACATCCCTAGCAACCAATAGGAAAGTTGCCTACTATATAGGAAACTCCCCAGCAGCCATTTTCTGCAGTTTTTGGCATTTCTGAGAGAGAGAGCAGAGTCATTGCTGTGCATGTGTGTGTGTGTGGGGGGGGAGGGTATATAATGTGTGGCAGGAAAATAGATGTGCAATGTGCATGTGCATGTGAGAGATATTTCTCTGCTGTCCATACGTACATGCTACAGACATAGTGCTGTGATGTCACAACAATACCAATCAGAAATATCTACTCAGACCTGATAAAGTGTGTAGTTGTATGTATTGCACAAAAAAATATGCGCATCATCAGTGCCGATTTGCGCAATCGCGAATATTTTGGAGCACTCTGTGGAGCACTCTATCTGCATATAAAGCTATTGTTCTGCCATGCATGCGAAATATAATCAAAAACAGTGTTGCGATGTTTAATTACTTACAGTGATCAGGAGTTCTTCCTCCCAGTCACGAAAGTTGCTGCCAACCATTTTCTCCAGTCTCAGGAAACTTCTAGCAGCTTGAAAAATGTAGCAAAAGTGAGCCACGCCTGCATTGTGTGCGCAATACGCTCATATTACATTGCCGATTTTCGCAATCAAGAAAAAATGATTGGACATCACGAATTCTAGAATTTGTGAATTTATGGCGAATATTAGGCCAAAAATTAGCAAAATATTGCAAAAACGAATATTGCCAATGCTGCTCATCACTATATACAACAATATAACTACTATAATAGAGCCCCTATATACAAGAATATGAATACAATAATACCCCCCCAGGAAGAAGACTATAATTATTTGAATATGATCCTCTATGTACAATGATATATCTATTAAATACTGCTCCCTGTGTAAAAGAATCTAAAACACTGTAATAGTGCCCCTTACACTTAGCTATTTCTTTACTGTTGGAAACTGTTCCAGAAGGAGATAGGCCTGTGTAATTGCAGGAGACTACAGCAGTATGGAATGTCTGGACTCTGCATTTAGGAAATTAAAAGCCACTACTGCTATTGAAAGCATTTGCATACCAAGTACGGTGTCTCTTTGGAAATAACATTGAAGTATATGGAGCCCGTCTTGCTTTTAAATTCTATTCTGGTTTTGTGGCATCTTTCTGTGTGTATCAACTTACCGGGGAAATACATATTACTGTCCCTTAACTATAACAAGAATAAAACTGCTATAATACCGTCCTTTTATATACAGTGAGGAACAGAAGTATTTGAACACTCTGTGATTTTGCAGGTTCTCCCACTTAGAAATCATGGAGCGGTCTGAAATTCACATTGTAGGTGCATTCCCACTCTGAGAGACAGAATAAAAAAATAATAAAAAAATAAATAGGAAATCAAATTGTATGATTTTTTTAGGAATTTATTTGTCTTGCACTGCTGAACATAAGTATTTGAACACCTGAGAAACAGCAAGAATTCTGGCTCTCAAAGACCTGTTACTGTGCCTTTAAAAAGTCCACCTCTACTCCACTCATTAATCTAACTTAGTGGCACCTGTCTGAGCTCTTTAAAGACACCTGTCCACCCCACAGTCAGTCAGACGCTAACTACTACCATGGGCAAGACCAAAAAGCTGTCAAAAGACACCAAAGACAAAATTGTGAGCCTCCACAAGGCTGCAAAGGGCTACGGGGCAATTGCCAAGCAGCTTGGTAAAAATAAATCAACTGTTGGAGAAATTGCTAGAAAATGGAAGAGGCTAAAGATGACTGTCAGTCTCCCTCAGACTGGGGCTCCATGCAAGATCTTACCTCATGGGGTATCGTTATGATAAGAAAGGTGAAGAATCAGCCCAGAATTACAAGGGAGGAGCTGATCAATGACATGAAGAGAGCTGGGACCACAGTTTCAAAAGTCACTGTCGGCAGAACACTACGCTGTCATGGTTTAAAATCATGCATTGCACGGAAGGTTCATCTGCTCAAATCATCACATGTCCAGGCCTGTCTGAAGTTTGCCAATGACCATCTGAGTGATCCAGAGAAGGCATGGGAGAAAGTAATGTGGTCAGATAAGACAAAAGAAGAACTTTTTGGTCTAAACTTCACTCGTCGTGTTTGGAGGGAAAAGAAGGATGAGTTGCATCCCAAAAACACCATCCCTACTGTGAAGCATGGGGGTGGTAACATCATGCTTTGGGGGTGCTTTTCTGTGAAGGGGACAGGATGACTGCAATGGGGCCATTTATTGTGAGATTTTGAACAACCACCTCCTTCCCTCAGTCAGAGCATTGAAGATGGGTCGTGGCTGGGTCTTCCAACATGACGACGACCCGAAGCACACAGCCAGGATAACCAAGGAGTGGCTCCATAAGAAGCATATCAAGGTCCTGGAGTAGCCTAGCCAGTCTGCAGACATAAATCCAATAGAACATCTTTGTAAGGAGCTGAAACTCTGTGTTGCTCAGCAACAGCCCAGAAACCTGACAGATCTAGAGGAGATCTGTGTGGAGGAGTGGGCCAAAATCCCTGCTGCAGTGTGTGCGACCTGGTCAAGAACTACAGGAAAAGTTTGACCTCTGTAATTGCAAACAAAGGCTTCTGTACCAAATATTAACACTGATTTTCTCAGGTGTTCAAATCCTTATGATCAGCAGTGCAAGACAAATACATTCTTTAAAAATCATACAATGTGATTTCCTGAATTTTTAAAAAAAAAATCTGTTTCTAAGAGTGAGAATGTACCTACAATGTGAATTTCAGACCGCTCCATGATTTCTAAGTGGGAGAACTTGCAAAATTGCAGGGTGTTCAAATACTTCTGTTCCTCACTGTACAAGAAAAAAAATACTATAATAATGCTCGTAGATATCATAACTATTTTAATGTCTCCCTATCTAAAAAAAGTATAACTATTTTAAAAAAAATATCATCACCATAATATTGGTTACCCACTATATAGAAGAATATGGCTACTATAATACTGCTCCCTATGTACACAAATATCATTACTTTGCTACTGCCCCATATATACAAGAATGTAACTACTATAATATTGCCCTTAGGTACAAGAATATTACTATTTTAATATAGCCTCCAGTGTACAAAAATGTAAACTCTGCAATACTGCCACATGTTCAAGAATATAACTAGAATAATAACTGCCTACCATGTACAAGAAATACATTTATATAATACTGCTCCCCCAACGCCCAATGTACAAAACTATATTATAATAGTTCTCCTTATAAAGAAGATTATAACAACTATAATTCTGCTCTTATATGTACAAGAATGTAACTACTATAACAATGCCAACATTTTGCAAGAATATACATACTGTACTATAATACTGCCTCTTATGTAAAGGAATGTAACTGCCATAATACTATCCCTTTTGTACAAGAATATAACAACTATAATACTGCTCGCTAAGTAAAAGAATATAACTACAATAATATTACCTGCCATGTACAATAATATAAATTCTACAGTACTGCTCCGTATATACAAGACTTTGACTACTGCAGCACTCCCCTTTGTACAAAAATATAAAAAATGCCTCTACGTACAGGAAAATAACTACTATAATAACTACTGTAATCATATCTTACTACTGTAATCTTATCCACTGTACAAGGATATTACTACTATAATATTGCCCCCTATGTACAAGAATATAGCTACTATAATACTACCACCATGGAAAGAATAATACTGCCTCTTATGTACAAGAATATAACTACTATAATACTGCCTCCTATGTACAAGAATATAACTACTATAATACTGCCTCTATGTACAAGAATATAACTACTATAATACTGCTCCTATGTACAAGAATATAACTACTATAATACTGCCCCTGTGTACAAGAATAAAAGAAGAAAAAGGTCAGTCAGCACATCCCCAAGCACAGATGTGCGTTGCCATGGCTAGAAACACAAAGGAAAAAAAATACAAAGCAACAGCACACCAAATAAAGTACAAAAAAGTATTCTGATGCTAATGATATGCTTATTAAGTAAATTTGAGATTCCTGGAAAATACATTTTGTACAAAATTATTTGGGACAGTCTGCCACATGTACTACAGGGAGTGCAGAATTATTAGGCAATTTGTATTTTTGAGGATTAATTTTATTATTGAACAACAACCATGTTCTCAATGAACCCAAAAAACTCATTAATATCAAAGCTGAATATTTTTGGAAGTAGTTTTTAGTTTGTTTTTAGTTTTAGCTATTTTAGGGGGATATCTGTGTGTGCAGGTGACTATTACTGTGCATAATTATTAGGCAACTTAACAAAAAACAAATATATACCCATTTCAATTATTTATTTTTACCAGTGAAACCAATATAACATCTCAACATTCACAAATATACATTTCTGACATTCAAAAACAAAACAAAAACAAATCAGTGACCAATATAGCCACCTTTCTTTGCAAGGACACTCAAAAGCCTGTCATCCATGGATTCTGTCAGTGTTTTGATCTGTTCACCATCAACATTGCGTGCAGCAGCAACCACAGCCTCCCAGACACTGTTCAGAGAGGTGTACTGTTTTCCCTCCTTGTAAATCTCACATTTGATGATGGACCACAGGTTCTCAATGGGGTTCAGATCAGGTGAACAAGGAGGCCATGTCATTAGATTTTCTTCTTTTATACCCTTTCTTGCCAGCCACGCTGTGGAGTACTTGGACGCGTGTGATGGAGCATTGTCCTGCATGAAAATCATGTTTTTCTTGAAGGATGCAGACTTCTTCCTGTACCACTGCTTGAAGAAGGTGTCTTCCAGAAACTGGCAGTAGGACTGGGAGTTGAGCTTGAATCCATCCTCAACCCGAAAAGGCCCCACAAGCTCATCTTTGATGATACCAGCCCAAACCAGTACTCCACCTTGCTGGCATCTGAGTCGGACTGGAGCTCTCTGCCCTTTACAAATCCAGCCACGGGCCCATCCATCTGGTCCATCAAGACTCACTCTCATTTCATCAGTCCATAAAACCTTAGAAAAATTAGTCTTGAGATATTTCTTGGCCCAGTTTTGGCGTTTCAGCTTGTGTGTCTTGTTCAGTGGTGGTCGTCTTTCAGCCTTTCTTACCTTGGCCATGTCTCTGAGTATTGCACACCTTGTGCTTTTGGGCACTCCAGTGACTTTGCAGCTCTGAAATATGGCCAAACTGGTGGCAAGTAGCATCTTGGCAGCTGCACGCTTGACTTTTCTCAGTTCATGGGCAGTTATTTTGCGCCTTGGTTTTTCCACACGCTTCTTGCGACCCTGTTGACTATTTTGAATGAAACGCTTGATTGTTCGATGATCACGCTTCAGAAGCTTTGCAATTTTAAGAGTGCTGCATCCCTCTGCAAGATATCTCACTATTTTTGACTTTTTTGAACCTGTCAAGTCCTTCTTTTGACCCATTTTGACAAAGGAAAGGAAGTTGCCTAATAATTATGCACACCTGATATAGGGTGTTGATGTCATTAGACCACACCCCTTCTCATTACAGAGATGCACATCACCTAATATGCTTAATTGGTAGTAGGCTTTCGAGCCTATACAGCTTGGAGTAAGACAACATGCATAAAGAGGATGATGTGGTCAAAATACTCATTTGCCTAATAATTCTTCACTCCCTGTATAATACTGCCTCCATGGACAGGAATATAACTATTAAACTGCCTCATATGTACAAGAATATAACTACTATAATACTGCTCCCTATGTACAAGAATATAACTACTTTAATACTGTTTCTATGTACACGAATATAACTACTAAAATACTTCTCCTATGTACAAGAATATAGCTACTATAATACTACCACCATGGAAAGAATAATACTGCCTCTTATGTACAAGACTATAACTACTATAATAGTGCTCCCTATGTACAAGAATATAACTACTTTAATACTGTTCCTATGTTCAAGAATATAATTACTATATTACTGCTCCTAGGTACAAGAATATAACTACAATAATACTGCCTCCTATGTACAAGAATATAACTACTATACTACTGCTCCCTATGTACAATAATATAACAAGTATAATACTGCCTAATATAAGGGCTTGCGTTCTCAAGCAGGGCGGCGGTGACAGATTTGTTTGTAGACCACAGGATTAAAGTCCAAATTGATGCTTTATTTTTATGACACTCTGGCAATTAACAGGCAAACCTAGTTATAATTCACTGGGTGTGGTGAAGTTCCAGCACCACAAAACAAAAATTAAACAAAATAAACTCCTGCCCATCTGGGCTCTAACTAATACAGATTAGTTTCTAGCTCACCTATTGAGCGCAGGTCACACACAGAGACTCTGGCATCTCTAGCCAGAAAGGCAGCCAGCTTCCTAGACTTCTTGCAGGCATCACACTCTCAGACTCTCAGACTGACAGCCTGGGATGTACTTTTATTTCACCCTAATGATCCCAGCTACAGCTGAGGATCCCTCAGGTTAGGGGAAAAACCTGCTCTGGAATGGGGGTGGACTGGGGAGGTCCCACTACCAAACTTACCTTCCCAGTCCAAATAAAATCTAGTTAACAAAACTGTCTCAGCAAGCTATACCTTTCTGAAACCACTTTAGCTTTTCTGGATTTTACTTATCTCTCCCAGTTGAGGAACCTGGGTGAGATATACACCCCTTCCATGACCTTTCCATACACTTTATCACACTCCATGGACAGAAATATACTACTATAAAACTGCCTTCCATGTACAAGTATATAACTACTATAATACTGCTCCCTGTGTACAAAAATATAGCTACTATAATACTGCCTCCTATTTACAAGAATATAACTACTATAATACTGTCCTCAATATTTAAGAATATAACTACTGTATTACTGCCTCCAATATACAAGAATATAACTACTATAATACTGCCTCTATGTATAAGAATATAACTAATATAATACTGTCCCTATGTACAAGAATATAACTACTATAATACTGTCCCTTATATACAAGAATATAACTACTATAATACTGTCCCCTATATACAAGAATATAACTACTATAATACTGTCCCCTATATACAATAATCTAACTACTATCTTACTAGCCCTATATGCAAGGATATAACTACTATAATACTGCCCCTATGTACAAGAATATAACTAATATAATACTGTCCCTATATACAAGAATATAACTAATATAATACTGTCCCTATATACAAGAATATAACTACTATAATACTGTCCCCTATATACAAGAATCTAACTACTATCATACTAGCCCTATATACAAGAATATAACTACTATAATACTGCCTCCTATGTGTAAAAATATAAACGCTATAAATACTGTCTTCTGATATACTGTTTGTACAAGAATACAATAATACTGCCCTCTATGGACAAGAATATAGATCTAAACAGGTAGGAGAGTTTGTAGTTTGCTCATCTGAATGCTCACAGCAGGTTTCCATCATAAGAACACAGTAGATATGAAGTGGAGAATTTTCTGCGCTCCTGAATCACAGTGGCTTAGTCTCCGCCGTTAACTCTTTTCTCGCTGCATCATGTGAAGCTATAAATCATACAAAAAATGTTTGCCTAAGACACCACCACTGAGTGTTCCTGATGTCACACTGTTTAATTAAACAGAGATATGTAACAGCCAGCGAGATGTAATAGTGTTCGGCTCCTTCTTCATTTGTCATGCTTTACCATGAATATGTAATTATGATAATCTGTTTACATAATGAAAAAAAAATCCTAAGAATGTAACATTTGTATCCGTCTATAGAACAGACTCCTCCATAAACAGGAGGAAGGGAGATACAATGGAAGCAAACTGCCTGTCTGCCCGGCCAGCAGAGATGAAATGTGCGATTGAGCAGTAAGACTGGGGGGTGATATGAGGTGTCAGGTAGGGAGCACTGCAGCAGTTGATGTGACAGGTGGAGATAGGGAGAAGGCGGGTGTCAAGGTAATGGAATGAGAGAGAATATAGAGGAAATCACGATAATACTAAATATACTGGGAAAAGAAGCTGAGACGAACAGACGGAATATAACAAATGTTAGGATGTGGAATAGAGTGTATATGTGACCTGTATGCACGTGTGTATGAAGGTATGAGGGGATGACCACACAGTGCGGTCGGTTGGCGCTGGCGTAGTGGCCGCACTACCTTCCAGCCGTACAGGCCGCTGCAGGTTCTAATTTAACTAATGAGGCTGCACTGATTAGTCAGTCCGTATCGTTAATGGAAGCGCGAGATTGAAGGTGCAGTGTAGACTGACTAAAGTGGGCGGTCTCATTAGTTAAATGAGAATCCACGGCGGTCAAGTACCGCTTCGCAATCGCCACATGACAGCACCATGTGGATGTACCTTTAATGTCTGCTTCTCTATGTGTGAGTATGAACATCTGTATGTGTATGATCGTCCG
Organism: Bufo gargarizans; assembly: GCF_014858855.1. NCBI lineage: Eukaryota > Metazoa > Chordata > Amphibia > Anura > Bufonidae > Bufo > Bufo gargarizans. The sequence goes on from NC_058081.1 coordinate 500,292,716, forward strand.
AATATGTGTGTGCACGTTTGAAGAGCTGTATGAGCGTCCAAATGTGTGTATGAGCAGACTGTCAGCAGATTTGTACCTATGACACTGGCTGACCTGTTCCATGTGCGCTTGGCAGCTGAAGGCATCTGTGTTGGTCCCATGTTCATATGTGTCCGCATTGCTGAGGAAAAATGAAGTTGTAATATATGCAAATGAGCCTTTAGGAGCAACGAGGGCGTTGCCATTACACTTAGTGGCTTCACTTTCTCTGCAACTGCCAGGCTCTCTCCTTCTCGCTTGTCCAAGTGTTTAAAACTGGTGACCTATCTCCGGGACCCCTGCCGATCAGCTGATTGAAGAGGCCGCAGCCTCCTCCTATGCCAGTCACATGGCCTAGAGGCAGCTCAATCCCATTCAAGTGAATGGAGCTGAACTGCAATACCAAATGTAGCCTCCACCAAATGGGAAACGTATTCCCTATCCTGTCAATCAACATCTATGCGTTGAAGTTGTCATCTGAGATTTACCTCTTTACTGTACCTGCATTCAATCAGAAAGTACATTCCATGTATAAATACTTTTCAAAAATTCTCAGTGCACTGGCATTTTTTATGGGGGGGACCTGTCTTGGGGCTTGTGCCTCTGATGTTTTGGGTGTCAGTGTATCTGTATATGAGTGTGTGTGTCTACAAGCATCTGTATGTGAAGGGGTGCACCTAGCCTTTCTGCTGCCTGAGGCGAAAACTGAAAAAGTGCCCCCACTCCCCAATGCTAATTTCTTAACTTAACCCCTTCCCTTCAGCCCATGGCCCTTTGGCTGCCCCCCTCTTGCCCCTACATGGTGCTTCTGAGGCAATCTCCTCACCTGGCCTCATTGGTGGTGCACCCCTGTGCTTGTGTGCTCATGAGCTTCTGAATGTTTCTGTATGTATGAGCATCTGAATAATTATGTATGTATTGGCATCTGAATGATACTGCTGCTGATACTGTAGGCTCAGGCTTAATTGTGCCAGACCTCTGCCAAGTTCGACTGCCGCTAACTCAGGCTGTGCAATCAACTCCCGTATGGTGTTTTATCTCCACAAGACCGGCACACGATACCACAGCTATGTGCAAGATCTGCTGGATTAAAGCAAGCCATGGGAGCTCAAACTCAAACAGGGGTACCAAGGCTCCATTATAGCACATGAGGCAGCATCACTGGAATATGTGGGAAAATAGAACTGGCCAGCATTCCCCATCAAAATAAGTTTGTCCTCTTTCTCCTGGTCTTCTTTGTCGCAGCCAGCCTGCATCCCAAGTAATACATTGTCCTTATCATCATCAACTTCTTCTGTGAAAGATAGCATAAAATCTACTTTGATACAAGTTAGCGAGAACAATTTAGAGTCAGTTTGGGTTACCTTGCAGCTTGATAATCATAAGGTAACTCGCGTAGGTGTGATATATAGACCACCTAGCCAAGTCAAAGAATTAGATGATCTACTAGTTGAGGAAATACCTAAAATCACATTGAAGGGAAGTTATTATTATGGCAGACTTCAATCTTCCAGATGTAAACTGGAAAACCAAAATAGCTAGTTCTGCCAGGAGTACAGATATTCTAAATTCCCTACTGGGATTATCTCTACAGCAAGTAGTTGAGGAGCCAACCCGGAAGGAGGCCATTTTAGATTTAGTATTCACAAATGGGAATTTGGTATCTGATATTACTGTACGGGAAAGCTTGGGATCTAGTGATCACCAGTCAGTGTGGTTTACTATAAGTACAGTGACTGAGTCACACCACACAAAACAAAAGTTTTAGATTTTAGAAAATCTGACTTTTCTAAAATTAGATTAGTGGTATACAAGTCCCTATCAGATTGGAACAGTTTCAATGGAGTCCATGAGAAATGGGACTACTTTAAAGTGGCACTATTGAAGGCAACAGAAAAATTGCATTAGGGTTGTCAGTAAAAGCAAAAAAAGGAAGAGACCACTGTGGTACTCAGCAGAAGTGGCTAAAATCAATAAAAAACAAAAAGATAGCATTTAGCAATTATAAAAAAAAAAAACGAGGATGACAAATTTATAAGATTAGGCAGAGAGACGCCAAATAAGTTATAAGAGCTTCTAAAGCTCAGGCAGAAGAGAAATTAGCTCAGTCAGTGAAAAAAGGCGATAAGACATTCTTCAGATACATAAATGAAAAAAGGAAACTATAACAAGGAATTACCAAATTAAAAACAAAAGAAGGAAGGTATATGGAAGAAGATAAAGAACTAGCTGACTGCCTCAATGAATACTTCTGCTCAGTTTTTACAAAGGTAAATGAAGGAAAAGGACCTCAGTTAGGAAAGAAGGCTAATGAATCTTTTGATGCATGTGTCTTTACAGAGGAAGAGGTTCTAAGTCAGCTGTCTAAAATTATTACAAATAAGTTACAGGGGCCTGATGGGATACACCCAAAGCTATTAAAAGAGCTCAGCGGTGAACTAGCAAAACCATTAACAGATTTATTTAACCAATCACTGGCAAAAGGAGTCGTCCCAGAAGATTGGAAATTAGCAAATGTTGTGCCCATTCACAAGAAAGGTAGTAGGGAGGAATCGGGCAACTATAGGCCAGTAAGCCTGACATCAATAGTGGGAAAATGAATGGCAACCATACTCAAGGAGAGGATTGTGCAACATCTAAAATCCCATGGATTGAAAGATGAAAAACAGCATGGGTTTACTTCAGGGAGATCATGTCAAACTAATCTTATAAATTTTTTGATTGGGTGACTAAAATAATAGATGGCGGAGGTGCAGTAGACATCGCTTATCTAGACTTTAGTAAGGCTTTTGATTCTGTCCCACATAGAAAGTTTATCAATAAATTGCAGTCTTTGTGCGTGGACTAGGCAATGGCTGAGGGACAGACAACAGAGGGTTGTAGTCAATGGAGTATATTCAGACCATGGTCTTGTTACCAGTGGGGTACCTCAGGGATCTGTTCTGCGACCCATATTGTTTAATATCTTTATCAGCGAAATTGCAGAAGGCCTCAATGGTAAGGTGTGTCTTTTTGCTGATGACACAAAGATTTGTAACAGGGTTGATGTTCCTGGAGGGATACACCAAATGGAAAAGGATTTAGGAAAACTAGAGGAATGGTCAAAAATCTGGCAACTAAAATTTAATGTTGATAAGTGCAAGATAATGCACCTGGGGCGTAAAAACCCAAGAGCAGAATATGAAATGAGTTATACAGTCCTAACCTCAGTATTCCTCAGTCAGAGGAAAGGGATTTAGGAGTCATTATTTGAGAAGACTTAAAGGTAGGCAGACAATGTCATAGAGCAGCAGGAAATGCTAGCAGAATGCTTGGGTGTATAGGGAGAGGCATTACCAGTAGAAAGAGGGAGGTGCTCATGCCGCTCTACAGAGCACTAGTGAGACCTCATTTGGAGTATTTTGCTCAGTACTGGAGACCATATCTCCAGAAGGATATTGATACTTTGGAGAGAGTTCAGAGAAGAGCTTCTAAACTAGTACATGGATTGCAGGACAAAACTTACCAGGGAAGATTAAAGGACCTTAAGATGTATAGATTGGGAGAAAGATACATAAAGGGAATCAACAAGGTAAAAGAAGAGAGAATATTTAAAAGAAGAAAAACTTCTACAAGAGGACATAGTTTTAAATTAGAGGGGCAAAGGTTTAAAATTAATTTCAGGAAGTATTAATTTACTGAGAGAGCAGTGGATACATGGAATAGCCTTCCTGCAGAAGTGGTAGCTGCAAATACAGTGAAGGAGTTTAAGCATGCATGGGATAGGCATTAGTGATGAGCGGCAGGTGCCATATTCGATTTCGACGAAATTCGCGAATATTCGATAGAATATTCGTTTTATATTCGTCGAAATCGAATATTCGTCATTATTCTTGTTATCGCGATTAATATGCGATTTAAATAATCGAATTTCTATTTTAACTTAAAGGCTACTCTCCTATTGAAATAGCAATGCGATTAATTCAAGTTATAATAATCGAATTTCGATTTTAACTTAGCACTACTATATTCCATATTCGTTAATTCTAGCCTAATATGGAATATAGCATTGCTAAGTTAAAATCGAAATTTGATTATTATAACTTGAATTAATCGCATTGCTATTTCAATAGGAGAGTAGCCTTTAAGTTAAAATAGAAATTCGATTATTATAACTTGAAATAATCGAATTGCGATTTCAACTTGGACCTGTTTTACTATGGTTGGCTTGGTAGAATTAGCGAATATGATGAATATATTCGTTATATTCCACAAAACGAAGATAACAAAGTATTCTGCATCTTCGTTTTAGCTACCTATTCGTCAACTTCGCTAATTCTAGCAATCATATAGGAAAGTTTACTATAGAGACAGCTAAATTTAATTCGCTATGCGATTATATGACTGCTTTTAAAAAAATAAATAAATAGAATAATTATAATACCTGATAATTATTATAATTATTCTATTTATAAAAAAAAAAGCAAAGTAATATAATCGCATAGCGAATTAAACTTAGCTGTCTCTATAGTCAACTTTCCTATATGATTGCTAGAATTAGCGAAGTTGATGAATAGGTAGCTAAAACGAAGATGCAGAATACATTCGTTATCTTCGTTTTGTGGAATGTGACGAATACATTTGTTATATTCGTTTTGTGGAATATGACGAATACATTCGTCATATTCGCTAATTCTACCAAGCCAACCATAGTAAACCAGGTCCAAGTTGAAATCGCAATTCGATTAATTCAAGTTATAATAATCGAATTTCGATTTTTAACTTAGCACTGCTATATTCCATATTAGGCTAGAATTAACGAATATGGAATATAGCAGTGCTAAGTTAAAATCGAAATTCGATTATTATAACTTGAATTAATCGCATTGCTATTTCAATAGGAGAGTAGCCTTTAAGTTAAAATCGAAATTCGATTATTATAACTTGAAAAAAATCGAATTGCGATTTCAACGTAATTCTCAAATCCGACAGTACATTCTAGTATATGGAGACGTTCCCATGGTGATGGGGACGCTCCATGAGCACGGAAGTCGGCAGAAGCGGCAATGGGCACTGACTGGAGCAGCCAGGAAGCCAGGAATCCAAAGGACAGGTAAGAACAACTTTAGGGAAGTGGGAAAGAAAAAAATATAACAATTAAAAAAAAAAGAAAAAAAAAAAGAATATTCAAAATATCGAATTTATATCACTATATTCGAAATATTCGCGAATTAGCGAAGTGCCGATATTCGCGAAAAATATTCGAATATTCGCGCTCAACACTAATAGGTAGGGATGAGCGAACTCGAACTGTATAGTTCGGGTTCGTACCGAATTTTGGGGTGTCCGTGACACGGACCCGAACCCGGACATTTTCGTAAAAGTCCGGGTTCGGGTTCGGTGTTCGTCGCTTTCTTGGCGCTTTTGTGACGCTTTCTTGGCGCTTTTTGAAAGGCTGCAAAGCAGCCAATCAACAAGCGTCATACTACTTGCCCCAAGAGGCCATCACAGCCATGCCTACTATTGGCATGGCTGTGATTGGCCAGAGCACCATGTGACCCAGCCTCTATTTAAGCTGGAGTCACATAGCGCCGCCCGTCACTCTGCTCTGATTAGCGTAGGGAGAGGTTGCGGCTGCGACAGTAGGGCGAGATTAGGCAGATTAACTCCTCCAAAGGACTTGATTAACTGATCGATCTGCAGCTGTGGATCATTGAGCTGCTGATCCTCAATTGCTCACTGTTTTTAGGCTGCACAGACCGTTTGTCAGTCTCATTTTTCTGGGGTGATCGGCGGCCATTTTGTGTCTTGTGGTGCGCCAGCACAAGCTGCGACCAAGTGCATTTAACCCTCAATGGTGTGGTTGTTTTTTGGCTAAAGCCTACATCAGGGTGAAGCTGTCACACCAAGTGCATTTAACCAGCAATAGTCTGTTCATTTTTTGGCCATATACAAAATCAGGGGCAAGCTGCGCCTGTCACCAAGTGCATTTAACCCTCAATGGTGTGGTTGTTTTTTGGCTAAAGCCTACATCAGGGTGAAGCTGTGACACCAAGTGCATTTAACCAGCAATAGTCTGTTCATTTTTTGGCCATATACAAAATCAGGGGCAAGCTGCGCCTGTCACCAAGTGCATTTAACCCTCAATGGTGTGGTTGTTTTTTGGCTAAAGCCTACATCAGGGTGAAGCTGTCACACCAAGTGCATTTAACCAGCAATAGTCTGTTCATTTTTTGGCCATATACAAAATCAGGGGCAAGCTGCGCCTGTCACCAAGTGCATTTAACCCTCAATGGTGTGGTTGTTTTTTGGCTAAAGCCTACATCAGGGTGAAGCTGTCACACCAAGTGCATTTAACCAGCAATAGTCTGTTTATTTTTTGGCCATATCCCAGTCTAATTCTGTCACTAAATCCATACCGGTCACCCAGCGCCTAAATACTAGGCCTCAAATTTATATCCAGCTAAATCTGTCCCTAGTGCTGTAGCTGGGCGAGTTATTTAGTGTCCGTTCAAGCACATTTCTTGTTCTGGGTTGAAATACAATTCCCAATTTAGCAATTTCATAATTTAGTGGTTCCTGCTATATCAGAGCTATTTGAAATCTATCCCAAAAAGGGTATATAATATTGAAGGTGCACATTGGGTCATTCAGAATAACTTCACACACACCCGCTACTGTGTATTTCCAAGTCTAATTCTGTCACTAAACCCATACCTGTCACCCAGCGCCTAAATACTAGGCCTCAAATTTAAATCCCTCTAAATCTCTCGTTACCGCTGTACTGTTGTTGCTGGGCAAGATATTTAGTGTCCGTCAAAGCACATTTTTTGTTCTGGGTTGAAGTACAATTCCCAATTTAGCAATTTCATAATTTAGTGGTTCCTGCTATATCAGAGCTATTTGGAATCTATCCCTAAAAGGGTATATAATATTGAAGGTGCACATTGGGTCATTCAGAATAACTTCACACACACCCGCTACTGTGTATTTCCAAGTCTAATTCTGTCACTAAACCCATACCTGTCACCCAGCGCCTAAATACTAGGCCTCAAATTTAAATCCCTCTAAATCTCTCGTTACCGCTGTACTGTTGTTGCTGGGCAAGATATTTAGTGTCCGTCAAAGCACATTTTTTGTTCTGGGTTGAAGTACAATTCCCAATTTAGCAATTTCATAATTTAGTGGTTCCTGCTATATCAGAGCTATTTGGAATCTATCCCTAAAAGGGTATATAATATTGAAGGTGCACATTGGGTCATTCAGAATAACTTCACACACACCCGCTACTGTGTATTTCCAAGTCTAATTCTGTCACTAAACCCATACCTGTCACCCAGCGCCTAAATACTAGGCCTCAAATTTAAATCCCTCTAAATCTCTCGTTACCGCTGTACTGTTGTTGCTGGGCAAGATATTTAGTGTCCGTCAAAGCACATTTTTTGTTCTGGGTTGAAGTACAATTCCCAATTTAGCAATTTCATAATTTAGTGGTTTCTGCTATATCAGAGCTATTTGAAATCTATCCCTAAAAGGGTATATAATATTGAAGGTGCACATAGGGTCATTCAGAATAACTTCACACACACGCTTCTGTGCATTTCCAAGTCTAATTCTGTCACTAAATCCATACCGGTGACCCAGCGCCTAAATACTAGGCCTCAAATTTAAATCCCTCTAAATCTCTCGTTACCCACCGCTGTACTGTTGTTGCTGGGCAAGATATTTAGTGTCCGTCAAAGCACATTTTTTGTTCTGGGTTGAAGTACAATTCCCAATTTAGCAATTTCATAATTTAGTGGTTTCTGCTATATCAGAGCTATTTGAAATCTATCCCTAAAAGGGTATATAATATTGAAGGTGCACATAGGGTCATTCAGAATAACTTCACACACACGCTTCTGTGCATTTCCAAGTCTAATTCTGTCACTAAATCCATACCGGTGACCCAGCGCCTAAATACTAGGCCTCAAATTTAAATCCCTCTAAATCTCTCGTTACCCACCGCTGTACTGTTGTTGCTGGGCAAGATATTTAGTGTCCGTCAAAGCACATTTTTTGTTCTGGGTTGAAGTACAATTCCCAATTTAGCAATTTCATAATTTAGTGGTTTCTGCTATATCAGAGCTATTTGAAATCTATCCCTAAAAGGGTATATAATATTGAAGGTGCACATAGGGTCATTCAGAATAACTTCACACACACGCTTCTGTGCATTTCCAAGTCTAATTCTGTCACTAAATCCATACCGGTGACCCAGCGCCTAAATACTAGGCCTCAAATTTAAATCCCTCTAAATCTCTCGTTACCCACCGCTGTACTGTTGTTGCTGGGCAAGATATTTAGTGTCCGTCAAAGCACATTTTTTGTTCTGGGTTGAAGTACAATTCCCAATTTAGCAATTTCATAATTTAGTGGTTTCTGCTATATCAGAGCTATTTGAAATCTATCCCTAAAAGGGTATATAATATTGAAGGTGCACATAGGGTCATTCAGAATAACTTCACACACACGCTTCTGTGCATTTCCAAGTCTAATTCTGTCACTAAATCCATACCGGTGACCCAGCGCCTAAATACTAGGCCTCAAATTTAAATCCCTCTAAATCTCTCGTTACCCACCGCTGTACTGTTGTTGCTGGGCAAGATATTTAGTGTCCGTCAAAGCACATTTTTTGTTCTGGGTTGAAGTACAATTCCCAATTTAGCAATTTCATAATTTAGTGGTTTCTGCTATATCAGAGCTATTTGAAATCTATCCCTAAAAGGGTATATAATATTGAAGGTGCACATAGGGTCATTCAGAATAACTTCACACACACGCTTCTGTGCATTTCCAAGTCTAATTCTGTCACTAAATCCATACCGGTGACCCAGCGCCTAAATACTAGGCCTCAAATTTAAATCCCTCTAAATCTCTCGTTACCCACCGCTGTACTGTTGTTGCTGGGCAAGATATTTAGTGTCCGTCAAAGCACATTTTTTGTTCTGGGTTGAAGTACAATTCCCAATTTAGCAATTTCATAATTTAGTGGTTTCTGCTATATCAGAGCTATTTGAAATCTATCCCTAAAAGGGTATATAATATTGAAGGTGCACATAGGGTCATTCAGAATAACTTCACACACACGCTTCTGTGCATTTCCAAGTCTAATTCTGTCACTAAACCCATACCTGTCACCCAGCGCCTAAATACTAGGCCTCAAATTTAAATCCCTCTAAATCTCTCGTTACCGCTGTCCTGTTGTAGCTGGGAAAGTTATTTAGTGTCCGTCAAAGCACATTTTTTGTTCTGGGTTGAAGTACAATTCCCAATTTAGCAATTTCATAATTTAGTGGTTCCTGCTATATCAGAGCTATTTGAAATCTATCCCAAAAAGGGTATATAATATTGAAGGTGCACATTGGGTCATTCAGAATAACTTCACACACACCCGCTACTGTGTATTTCCAAGTCTAATTCTGTCACTAAACCCATACCTGTCACCCAGCGCCTAAATACTAGGCCTCAAATTTAAATCCCTCTAAATCTCTCGTTACCGCTGTCCTGTTGTAGCTGGGAAAGTTATTTAGTGCCCGTCAAAGCACATTTTTTGTTCTGGGTTGAAGTACAATTCCCAATTTAGCAATTTCATAATTTAGTGGTTCCTGCTATATCAGAGCTATTTGAAATCTATCCCAAAAAGGGTATATAATATTCAAGGTGCACATTGGGTCATTCAGAATAACTTCACACACACGCTTCTGTGCATTTCCAAGTCTAATTCTGTCACTAAATCCATACCGGTCACCCAGCGCCTAAATACTAGGCCTCAAATTTATATCCCGCTGAATTTGAATACAATACATTGGGCCAAATAATATATTTGTTGTTGTGGTGAACCATAACAATGAGAAAAACATCTAGTAAGGGACGCGGACGTGGACATGGTCGTGGTGGTGTTAGTGGACCCTCTGGTGCTGGGAGAGGACGTGGCCGTTCTGCCACATCCACACGTCCTAGTGTACCAACTACCTCAGGTCCCAGTAGCCGCCAGAATTTACAGCGATATATGGTGGGGCCCAATGCCGTTCTAAGGATGGTAAGGCCTGAGCAGGTACAGGCATTAGTCAATTGGGTGGCCGACAGTGGATCCAGCACGTTCACATTATCTCCCACCCAGTCTTCTGCAGAAAGCGCACAGATGGCGCCTGAAAACCAACCCCATCAGTCTGTCACATCACCCCCATGCATACCAGGGAAACTGTCTCAGCCTCAAGTTATGCAGCAGTCTCTTATGCTGTTTGAAGACTCCGCTGGCAGGGTTTCCCAAGGGCATCCACCTAGCCCTTCCCCAGCGGTGAAAGACATAGAATGCACTGACGCACAACCACTTATGTTTCCTGATGATGAGGACATGGGAATACCACCTCAGCATGTCTCTGATGATGACGAAACACAGGTGCCAACTGCTGCGTCTTTCTGCAGTGTGCAGACTGAACAGGAGGTCAGGGATCAAGACTGGGTGGAAGACGATGCAGGGGACGATGAGGTCCTAGACCCCACATGGAATGAAGGTCGTGCCACTGACTTTCACAGTTCGGAGGAAGAGGCAGTGGTGAGACCGAGCCAACAGCGTAGCAAAAGAGGGAGCAGTGGGCAAAAGCAGAACACCCGCCGCCAAGAGACTCCGCCTGCTACTGACCGCCGCCATCTGGGACCGAGCACCCCAAAGGCAGCTTCAAGGAGTTCCCTGGCATGGCACTTCTTCAAACAATGTGCTGACGACAAGACCCGAGTGGTTTGCACGCTGTGCCATCAGAGCCTGAAGCGAGGCATTAACGTTCTGAACCTGAGCACAACCTGCATGACCAGGCACCTGCATGCAAAGCATGAACTGCAGTGGAGTAAACACCTTAAAACCAAGGAAGTCACTCAGGCTCCCCCTGCTACCTCTTCTGCTGCTGCCGCCTCGGCCTATTCTGCTGCTGCCGCCTCGGCCTCTTCCTCCGCCTCTGGAGGAACGTTGGCACCTGCCGCCCAGCAAACAGGGGATGTACCACCAACACCACCACCACCACCTCCGTCACCAAGCGTCTCAACCATGTCACACGCCAGCGTTCAGCTCTCCATCTCACAAACATTTGATAGAAAGCGTAAATTCCCACCTAGCCACCCTCGATCCCTGGCCCTGAATGCCAGCATTTCTAAACTACTGGCCTATGAAATGCTGTCATTTAGGCTGGTGGACACAGACAGCTTCAAACAGCTCATGTCGCTTGCTGTCCCACAGTATGTTGTTCCCAGCCGGCACTACTTCTCCAAGAGAGCCGTGCCTTCCCTGCACAACCAAGTATCCGATAAAATCAAGTGTGCACTGCGCAACGCCATCTGTAGCAAGGTCCACCTAACCACAGATACGTGGACCAGTAAGCACGGCCAGGGACGCTATATCTCCCTAACTGCACACTGGGTAAATGTAGTGGCAGCTGGGCCCCAGGCGGAGAGCTGTTTGGCGCACGTCCTGCCGCCGCCAAGGATCGCAGGGCAACATTCTTTGCCTCCTGTTGCCACCTCCTCCTTCTCGGCTTCCTCCTCCTCTTCTTCCACCTGCTCATCCAGTCAGCCACACACCTTCACCACCAACTTCAGCACAGCCCGGGGTAAACGTCAGCAGGCCATTCTGAAACTCATATGTTTGGGGGACAGGCCCCACACCGCACAGGAGTTGTGGCGGGGTATTGAACAACAGACCGACGAGTGGTTGCTGCCGGTGAGCCTCAAGCCCGGCCTGGTGGTGTGTGATAATGGGCGAAATCTCGTTGCAGCTCTGGGACTAGCCAATTTGACGCACATCCCTTGCTTGGCGCATGTGCTGAATTTGGTGGTGCAGAAGTTCATTCACAACTACCCCGACATGTCAGAGCTGCTGCATAAAGTGCGGGCCGTCTGTTCGCGCTTCCGGCGTTCACATCCTGCCGCTGCTCGCCTGTCTGCGCTACAGCGTAACTTCGGCCTTCCCGCTCACCGCCTCATATGCGACGTGCCCACCAGGTGGAACTCCACCTTGCACATGCTGGACAGACTGTGCGAGCAGCAGCAGGCCATAGTGGAGTTTCAGCTGCAGCACGCACGGGTCAGTCGCACTACAGAACAGCACCACTTCACCACCAATGACTGGGCCTCCATGCGAGACCTGTGTGCCCTGTTGCGCTGTTTCGAGTACTCCACCAACATGGCCAGTGGCGATGACACCGTTATCAGCGTTACAATACCACTTCTATGTCTCCTTGAGAAAACACTTAGGGCGATGATGGAACAGGAGGTGGCCCAGGAGGAGGAGGAGGAGGATGAGGAAGAGGGGTCATTTTTAGCACTTTCAGGCCAGTCTCTTCGAAGTGACTCAGAGGGAGGTTTTTTGCAACAGCAGAGGCCAGGTACAAATGTGGCCAGCCAGGGCCCACTACTGGAGGACGAGGAGGACGAGGATGAGGAGGAGGTGGAGGAGGATGAGGATGAAGCATGGTCACAGCGGGGTGGCACCCAACGCAGCTCGGGTCCATCACTGGTGCGTGGCTGGGGGGAAAGGCAGGACGATGACGATACGCCTCCCACAGAGGACAGCTTGTCCTTACCCCTGGGCAGCCTGGCACACATGAGCGACTACATGCTGCAGTGCCTGCGCAACGACAGCAGAGTTGCCCACATTTTAACCTGTGCGGACTACTGGGTTGCCACCCTGCTGGATCCACGCTACAAAGACAATGTGCCCACCTTACTTCCTGCACTGGAGCGTGATAGGAAGATGCGCGAGTACAAGCGCACGTTGGTAGACGCGCTACTGAGAGCATTCCCAAATGTCACAGGGGAACAAGTGGAAGCCCAAGGCCAAGGCAGAGGAGGAGCAAGAGGTCGCCAAGGCAGCTGTGTCACGGCCAGCTCCTCTGAGGGCAGGGTTAGCATGGCAGAGATGTGGAAAACTTTTGTCAACACGCCACAGCTAACTGCACCACCACCTGATACGCAACGTGTTAGCAGGAGGCAACATTTCACTAACATGGTGGAACAGTACGTGTGCACACCCCTCCACGTACTGACTGATGGTTCGGCCCCATTCAACTTCTGGGTCTCTAAATTGTCCACGTGGCCAGAGCTAGCCTTTTATGCCTTGGAGGTGCTGGCCTGCCCGGCAGCCAGCGTTTTGTCTGAACGTGTATTCAGCACGGCAGGGGGCGTCATTACAGACAAACGCAGCCGCCTGTCTACAGCCAATGTGGACAAGCTGACGTTCATAAAAATGAACCAGGCATGGATCCCACAGGACCTGTCCGTCCCTTGTCCAGATTAGACATTAACTACCTCCCCATAACCATATATTATTGGACTCCAGGGCACTTCCTCATTCAATCCTATTTTTATTTTCATTTTACCATTATATTGCGATGCTACCCAAAGTTGAATGAACCTCTCCTCTGCCTGTGTGCTAGGCCTAAATATATGCCAATGGACTGTTGCAGTGGTGGCTGACATGAAGCCTGATTCTCTGCTATGACATGCAGACTAATTCTCTGCTGACATGAAGCCAGATTGTCTGTTACGGGACCTCTCTCCTCTGCCTGGGTGCTGGGCCTAAATTTATGACAATGGACTGTTGCAGTGGTGGCTGACGTGAAGCCTGATTCTCTGCTATGACATGCAGACTGATTCTCTGCTGACATGAAGCCAGATCCTCTGTTACGGGACCTCTCTCCTCTGCCTGGGTGCTGGGCCTAAATTTATGACAATGGACTGTTGCAGTGGTGGCTGACGTGAAGCCTGATTCTCTGCTATGACATGCAGACTGATTCTCTGCTGACATGAAGCCAGATCCTCTGTTACGGGACCTCTCTCCTCTGCCTGGGTGCTGGGCCTGAATATATGCCAATGGACTGTTGCAGTGGTGGGTGACGTGAAGCCTCATTCTCTGCTATGACATGCAGACTAATTCTCTGCTGACATGAAGCCAGATTGTCTGTTACGGGACCTCTCTCCTCTGCCTGTGTGTGTGCTGGGCCTAAATATATGCCAATGGACTGTTGCAGTGGTGGCTGACGTGAAGCCTCATTCTCTGCTATGACATGCAGACTGATTCTCTGCTGACATGAAGCCAGATCCTCTGTTACGGGACCTCTCTCCTCTGCCTGGGTGCTGGGCCTAAATTTATGACAATGGACTGTTGCAGTGGTGGCTGACGTGAAGCCTGATTCTCTGCTATGACATGCAGACTGATTCTCTGCTGTCATGAAGCCAGATTGTCTGTTACGGGACCTTTCTCCTCTACCTGGGTTCTGGGCCTAAATTTATGAAAATTGACTCTTACAGTGGTGGGTGACGTGAAGCCTGATTCTCTGCTATGATATGAAGACTGATTCTCTGCTGACATGAAGCCAGATTGTCTGTTACGGGACCTTTCTCCTCTGCCTGGGTTCTGGGCCTAAATTTATGAAAATTGACTCTTACAGTGGTGGGTGACGTGAAGCCTGATTCTCTGCTATGATATGAAGACTGATTCTCTGCTGACATGAAGCCAGATTGTCTGTTACGGGACCTTTCTCCTCTGCCTGGGTTCTGGGCCTAAATTTATGAAAATTGACTCTTACAGTGGTGGGTGACGTGAAGCCTGATTCTCTGCTATGATATGAAGACTGATTCTCTGCTGACATGAAGCCAGATTGTCTGTTACGGGACCTTTCTCCTCTGCCTGGGTTCTGGGCCTAAATTTATGAAAATTGACTCTTACAGTGGTGGGTGACGTGAAGCCTGATTCTCTGCTATGATATGAAGACTGATTCTCTGCTGACATGAAGCCAGATTGTCTGTTACGGGACCTTTCTCCTCTGCCTGGGTTCTGGGCCTAAATTTATGAAAATTGACTCTTACAGTGGTGGGTGACGTGAAGCCTGATTCTCTGCTATGATATGAAGACTGATTCTCTGCTGACATGAAGCCAGATTCTCTGTTACGGGACCTCTCTCCTCTGCCTGGGTGCTGGGCCTAAATTTATGACAATGGACTGTTGCAGTGGTGGCTGACGTGAAGCCTGATTCTCTGCTATGACATGCAGACTGATTCTCTGCTGACATGAAGCCAGATTCTCTGTTACGGGACCTCTCTCCTCTGCCTGTGTGTGTGCTGGGCCTAAATATATGCCAATGGACTGTTGCAGTGGTGGCTGACGTGAAGCCTCATTCTCTGCTATGACATGCAGACTAATTCTCTGCTGACATGAAGACAGATTCTCTGTTACGGGACCTCTCTCCTCTGCCTGGGTGCCGGGGCCTAAATATCTGAGAATGGACTGTTCCAGTGGTGGGTGACGGGAAGCCAGATTCTCTGCTATGGAACCTCTCTCCAATTGATTTTGGTTAATTTTTATTTATTTAATTTTTATTTTAATTCATTTCCCTATCCACATTTGTTTGCAGGGGATTTACCTACATGTTGCTGCCTTTTGCAGCCCTCTAGCTCTTTCCTGGGCTGTTTTACAGCCTTTTTAGTGCCGAAAAGTTCGGGTCCCCATTGACTTCAATGGGGTTCGGGTTCGGGACGAAGTTCGGATCGGGTTCGGATCCCGAACCCGAACATTTCCGGGATGTTCGGCCGAACTTCTCGAACCCGAACATCCAGGTGTTCGCTCAACTCTACTAATAGGCATAAGGCCATCCTTCTTATAAGATAGGGCCGGGGGCTATTCATAGTAGTTAGTATATTGGGCAGACTAGATGGGCCAAATGGTTCATATCTGCCTACACATTCTATGTTTCTATGTTTCTCTTTCTCAGACTCCTCATCCTTGTCCTCTACTCCATCGTGACACATCCATTATGGAATGTGTGGCCATGAAAAAACTACTATCGACCAGCAATTAACGTCTACAAGCTGAACTCCCACCTCGCCAAGTTGTTGGCAATGCTGTTGCCGTCATATCACTTAGTTGTGGTAGTCGTGGCGCAGTTCTGCGTCTTAACCAAAATTTGATTCTGCTGTATTACATTCATACTTCTGCACAGCTGTCCAATTTTTTCAAAACAATTATTTCAAATTGCAATTGTCACTGTGCAGCACGTGCCGGACAAGCTTTTATGGGCAGGGACATTACATGTCTTTGACAGCCCACTGGGTCAATGTTTTTCACAGCAGTGACAAGATAGCACCTCTGCAGCAAGGCCAGGTCCTATTGACACCTCAACAGGGAGCATGTATTGTTTTGAGGTCAAGTAGTGACAGCTCCCTCTGACATGCCCACCCTGAAGCGGTTGGGGACCCACAAGGAGAAACTTCTGTTGAGGAGAAAGAGGATGAGTCAGAGGTGAAGAAGCAGGAGGATGATGATAATGATTAGAGATGAGCTAATTTCTCAAAAATTCGATTCGGTCAGTTCGACGAATTTTCCGAAACGATTCGATTCGATCCAAATTAATTAGAGGCGTATCGCATAAAAAAACAGCTATTTCCTGGCTGCAGAGAGCCTTTATAGAGGTGTAGAACACTGTGCCTTGCAACAACACGCATAGTGAGTCTGCTGTGGTAGTGAAATAATACTATGAGTCAGTATGACATGCAGATGACAGGTGTCGCTCTTAGAATCACTGCACACTTCACTTATTTGGGCAGTTACGGTGCCAAAACTGACCAAATTACTCAAGTGTTAACTCAGCCTTACAGGTCGATGTTAGCGTCAGGTATAAACACCTGTGCAGAGGCCCAAGATCCTACTATAGTGTGAAAGAGCTCACTTCTTTTACACCGTCGTCAGCTGATTCCACATAGATGTCTACAGAACATTAAACACTTATACAAGTAGAGCCCCCTGACAGAGTGGAGAGGGTGTCAGAAGTAAGTTTGTGTTGACGTCACTGATTATTTTGCCCTCCCTTCCTCTGATCTTTTAGAACAAAAAAAAAAAACGGATCCTGTCTGTGGAGCATCCGCCTTCACTCGGTCAGCATTTGGTCAGTAAGCCATCAGTATTGCTAATGCAAAAAAAACAGGAGTGGATCCAAAACAGAGATGACACGTGAATAAAATATTGGCATGTATTCTGTGTTTTGTACCCACCAGGAGACCACAGAGTGGCACAATGACAGAGTGTGAAGGTGGCAGCAGCAGCATGAGGATGCCACAGAGTGGCAAGGTGACATAGTGTTGAGGTAGCAGCAGCATCAGCAGACCAGAGAGTGTCAAGGTGACAT
This sequence comes from Bufo gargarizans, assembly GCF_014858855.1. Classification (NCBI taxonomy): domain Eukaryota; kingdom Metazoa; phylum Chordata; class Amphibia; order Anura; family Bufonidae; genus Bufo; species Bufo gargarizans. Next base: position 500,309,923 of record NC_058081.1, read on the forward strand.
AGTGTGGAGGTGGCAGCATCATCAAGAGACCACAAAGTGACCTGGTGACAGTGGGGTGGGGAGGTGGGTGGCACTAACAGTACCCGCTGACGATCGTGGGTGTAAGAAGGACCACTTGACATAAGATGTGTGGCATCAGGCGAGTGGCAGCATCAGAATAGTAGATGAGGCAGGTAGCCAGAAGAAACCGGTCTCTTTTGTCAAGGTTTGGGTGAGGCAGCATGGATGATCTAATCTGATGCATCAGGCATTGGTGGGTGGAAATCCTGCAGGTCCACCCCTGATTCATCTTGACAAAGGTCAATCTCTCCACATTTTGGGTAGACAGGCAAGTTCTCCTTGGGGTAACTATGGCCCCCGCCGCACTAAACACCTGCTCTGATGCCACACTACTGGCTGGGCAGGACAGATTTTCCAGGGCAAACTCGGCCAATTGCGTCCACATATCCAGTTTGGCTGCCCAGTAGTCCAGCAGATCTTCAATGAAGCGAAAGCGGCATCACCTGGCCAAGTTGCTGGGTTGGCTGGGCAGGAACCACATTTACCCAGTGGGCCATAAAGGACATATATTGTCCTTGACAGTAGTTACATAGCTACACACGTCGGCGCTGCCGTGCATTTTGGCAGACACCTACAGGCTCAATGACTGGCCCACCTTCTGTTCTACATACTGTATGTGTGCTGGGCTGGTACTGCCTTTTTGGCAAAAAAACTGATGGCTTGGGACTCTCCACCTCGGCTTGGCACAAGCCATCAGTTCTCTAAAAGGTGCAGAGTATAGCTGGCCTTGCAGGTCGCCCAGCGGTCGTTTCGCGGCGAACTTTCCTCGTTCGCAATTCGCCGAACATATGGCGATATTCGCGCCCGCCGTATTCTTTTACATTGTGAAGAACTTTGACCCATGACACATCCATCAGGTGCTACAGGACAGCCAATTGAGACATTTCAGCACATGGACGACATACCCCCTACCTTATAAATAAACCCGATCTGGCCGCCATTTTACATTCAGTCTTTTGCCTTTGTAGGGAGAGGTTGCTGTGTGGAGCAGGGACAGACTGTTAGGGACACAAATCGCTAGCTAATAGGGACACAAAAGTCCTTTTAAGGACTGGTATAGGTGTGCTATCAATAGGTGTGACATACTGAGGGGTGTAATATACTTAAAATATACTTTCTAACATAGAAAGTATATTACAGTGCAATTGTATTGTGCAGCAGTTGTGTGCGGTTGTGCTGCAATACTGCAGCCACACAGAGTGCCAAACGCTATTTGAAGAAATAATTTCTACTGATGTGATTTATCTGTTGCCCCCCAAAAAACTGATTAAAGCAGGGATTTTATATACCAATAATATACGTTCTATATAGTGCATTTAGGTAGTGCAGCATTTGTCTGCGGTTTTGCTCTACTGGTGTGATTTACTAGTTGCCCCCCCCCCAAAAAAAACTGATTGAGGCAGGGGTGTGATATACCTTCCACAAATACTGCTCTTCTATAGGGACTTTTGTCACAGGGTCATTTTAATAATGACAGGCAGACCATTCCGCAGGGGTGGTAGGGGTCGGGCAATTGTACCAGGCCAGAGCCTAAGTGGGAAGTTGCAGAAGGTGTGTGCGATTAAGTCAAAGGACGCACCAGACTTGGTTGAGTGGCTCACTCAGCCTTCCGCTTCTGCACCATCCTCATCCTCTCTATCTGCACCTTCTTTACCCTCTGTTGTGTCCACCCCCAAAGACACCACCACCATATCCCCTCCGCTCGAGTCAGAGGAATTATTTTCCCATACATTCCAAGACCTTACCGATGCGCAGCCATTCTTGCCATCGGATCAGGAAGAGGGGGTATCCACGGTCGCCACCCAGCAGTCTGACAACAGTACCCAGATCAGCCCAAGGAGGGTGGTCCCTGCTGTTGCTGCCTACTCTGAGATCTCTAATGTCAGTGGTGGTGAAGGTGATGAATCCGATAATGACGAGTCAATGGACGGCACGTGGGTGCCCACAAGAGAGGAAGAGGAGGGGAGTTCAGAGGAAGAGACGGAGCAGCAGACAGGGAGAAGAAGCACGGCCGAACTTAAAGTGCACAGGAGGCAGGCAGACTGCTAATGTATCTGAAACAAAACATCCACCATGCACACATCTGGTGCTCCCAGGACGCCGGCACATGGTTCCGCAGTGTGGGCTTTTTTTTTATGTGTCCACTGCTGACAATAGCGTTGCCATTTGCAGCCTGTGCTGTCAACGCATAAGTTGCGGTAAGCCCAACACTCACCTAGAGACGAACACCTGAAGAAGGCACCTGGCCTCCCATCACCGAGCCTAGTGGGAGCAACACTGTCAGAACCCACAAAGCCACGCTCCCGGCGCTCACCGTCCTGCCTCTTCTTCTTCTCTCTCCTCCTAGTTATCCTCCACTTCACCTTCCACCATACCATCGTCGCATTCATCTGGCAAAAGGCATGCTTCCTTGCCCCAAATGTTCGAGCGAAAAAAGATGATGACGTTGGATAACCCTCTTGCCCAATGGCTGACCGCTGGCTTGTCAGAACTGCTAGCCCGCCAACTACTGCCATATAAACTGGCGGACTCGGAGGCTTTTAGAAAATTTGTGGCCATTGGAACACCGCAATGGAAGGTCCCCGGAAGGAAATATTTCTCCCACAAGGGCATCCCGGAGCTATATTGCCCCATTCAGCGGCAAGTGAATGTATCTCTGGCACACATTGTCGGTGCCAAGATACATCTGACCACAGACACATGGTCTAGCGAACATGGGCAAGGAAAGTACATAAATTTTACTGCCCACTGGGTGAACCTTCTGACGGCCGTCAAGCATGCAACCCGTGGCACCCGTGTAGATTCGCTGTTACCGCCATGGATTGCATGCAGGCCTGCTTCTTCTTCTTCTCCTCCTCCTACTCCATCCTCCCTCTCCTCCTCGGCTGACTCCTCCTTTTCCACTGCTACCATCTCTTCCGCTGCATCCCAGAACCTATTTGACGTGCCAGGTGAGACGTTGCCATGCTGTGCTGCGTCTGTTGTGCCTGGAAGCCAAGGGCCACACCGATCCTGCACTCCTTTAAGCTTTGCGGTCACAGGCCGATCAGTGGCTAACCCCGCTCAATTTGACAGTTGGTAAAGTGGTTGTGTGTACCGCAAAAAATAAAGAGCATGATTAGGGATTTTTGCAATGGCGCTTTTTTTAAACACTCGATCTGCATATACAACGATTGTTATAACATGCATGTGAAATGTAATCAAATACACTGCTTTAATGTCAAATTACTTACAGTGATAAGAAATTCTTCCTCAACGTCGTGAAAATTGTTGCCAACCATCTTTTCTGATCGCACTTTAGTCTAGTGGAAACCCAGTTGCCGTAGTAGGCCGCACCATTTTTGCGCATGTGCATAGGCGAAAATTACATTGCCGATATTTCACATTGAAAAAATTTATGAATGGAGATCGCAAATTCGAATATAACATCTGGTATGTCACTGTTCATGTTGTGGGACTTTTTGTGCACTTCTAGTAAGAATTTGGTGGCTGCAAATAGGACCTGAAGGTATTTCCGGTTCACCTGCCTTTAAAGGGAATGGGGCCCGCCGCAAACTTGCCGTTCGTGAACATTTTATCGCGTTCGCGAACCGTCCCGGTCGATGTTCGTCCATTACTAGTGCAGAGTCCACCACTTGGAAAGGGAGGGACTGCAACACCAGCTACTTGGCCAGGAGCGCATTCAACTTCTGCGCCGTTGGATTAGTGCATGCATACTGTTGTCTCTTGGCAATCGCTTCGGTGATCGATTGCTGACGAACTGGCTGACTAGGAGGAGCAGAAGCATCAGGACCAGCAGATGATAGGAAAGACAGACAGCTTCCTTCGGCTGAGGTGGTGGAGCCTTTGCAACGGCCTGGTTCAGAGTCTGTGGGATCCCTTGCCCCTTAGAAGGTTTCTATGAAATATTTGCCTCTTATAGAACAAGTTAACGTGACGCCAGTTGCAGTTAAGCAACGGGGACATGGAGTCTCCTTTTTAGATGGTATGAATAGGTTTGGTTATCAATAGGTTTCAGCAGGCAAATACGTCGGCAAACAAACTCCTTTCTTCTGTATCCTTAGTGTAGCTCTCTCAGCTCTGCTATGTTAGCAATAGTAGTCTGTCTCTAACTGTAGGCAATCCTAGGAACTTCTTGTCCTGGATTTGAGTAACTCAAGCTTTAGCTTGGAATTGGACATTGCAAGCCCAGGAGGGGACATGCTAGCCAACATACAACCTTTCCCCAGGAGGGGGTAGGCTAGACTACACTCACTGACACTAAATTCCTCCTCTTCTAGAGGGAGAGAGAGAATGGATAATCCAGTTCATTCCTTGCAACTAGCACTGCCACATGTTGCTGCCACCCTGTGCACATTACATGAAACATAACAATAACATGGAATAAATATGCACAATATTCTCAGGTGACATAAAATACGTTAGATGACAGGTATTAGCACATAGGAAACAGTAGCAAAGTGCCAAAAGGAGTGGTAATGGCAGTCTAGGTTATTACACCTTGACTGCCTGAAATCGGGTGCGTGCCACTGGGTGACGCAGCAGTTGCTGAGGGAGGCTGGACCACCACATTGGAGCAACAGTTCCCCCAGACCACTTTATGGTGATGCTGCATATGTTGACTTAGGGCCGTGGTGCCAACATTGGCACCCTGGCCACGCTTCACCTTCTGCCCACAGATTCGACAAATTACCATGTTCACCTCCCCCGGCAGCTTAACAAAAAACTGACACACCGCCGAGTAGGTGATTTTACCCCCAACACTCTGCACTAACTGACTGCTACCGCTACTGCCTCCATGAACCTCTGCACCACTACTTTCCGGGCCAGTAGGCTGCTGCGAAGTGGGTGGTCTACCCCAGGCAAGTTTGGCTCCAAAACTCTCACTGCTGCCACCCTGCTTACTCTTAGCCACGCTACCGACTTGCTGGCTCTGCCGCTGCCTTACGCGCAAGCTGCCACCCTCTTCTCCCGATGATGATGAAGCCCTTCACCACCCGGCTCCCAATTGCGATCGGCTACATCATTATCGAGTGCTGACTGCACGTCACATTTAATTCATTGTATAACTTACAAATTTGGAGGTGACAACATGAAAAAAATGCAATTTCACCAATATTTTTGGGGTTTTGTTTTTATGGCACTCACTGTGCAGTATATACTCTGCAGGTCAGTACGATTAAACCAGTACAATAATTACCGGTATATTGTTTTTTTTTTCTTGTTTTCTACTTTTGCTCAATAATGTCTTATTTTTTCCATAATTTGTTTTTGGTCACCGCATTCAAGACCCTTAACATTTTTATTTTAGATGAGCTGTAGGTTTCATTGGTGCTATTTTGGGGAACAATTTACTATGTATGTTTTTTTGTTTATTTTTTCTCATGTAAATAAAGACCCAAGTGATGGTGTAGGCCATTACTTGCACCATAACAGTACATCTTTGAGCATTAACCCCTTCAGGACCCTGCGATTTTTCACCTTAAGGACCAGGCTATTTTTTGCAAATCTGACATTTGTCAATTTATGTGGTAATAACTTTGGAACGCTTTTACTTATCCAGGCTATTCTGATATTGTTTTCTCGTGACACATTGTACTTCATGATAGTGGTAAATTTCAGTCAATATTTATCATTTTTATTTAATAAAAATACCACATTTACAAAAAAATAAAAATTTGCAACTTTCCAAATTTCTATTTCTCTGCTTTTAAAACAGATAGTGATAGCTCATATAATAGTTATTTTACATTTCCCATATGTCTTCTTTATTTTTGGATCATTTTGTGAATGGCATTTTATTTTTTGGGGCCGTTAGAAGGCTTAGAAGTTTAGAAGCAAATCTTGGAATTTTTCTGAAAATTTCCAAAACCTACTTTTTATGGACCAGTTCAGGTCTGAAGTCACTTTGTGAGGCTTACATAATAGAAACCATCCAAATCTGACCCCGTTTTGGAAAATACACCCCACAAGGTATTCAAAACTAATTTTACAAACTATGTTAACCCTTTAGGTGTTCCACGAGATTTAAAGGAAAAGGTAGATGAAATGTAACTTTTTTGGTAGATTTTCCATTTTAATCCATATTTTTCCAGTAACAAAGCAAGGGTTAACAGCCAAACAAAACTCAATATTTATTACCATGATTATGTAGTTTACAGAAACAGACACGACAGGGTGCAGAAGGAAAGGAGCGCCATGTGGGTTTTGGAGGGCAGATTTCACTGGGATAATTTTAAGTTGCCATGTCACATTTGAAGACCCCCTGATGCACTCCTCGAGTAGAAAATCCAAAAAACGGACCCAATTTTGGAAACTAGGGGGCAGTTTTGTTGGTACTGTTTTAGGGTACATATGATTTTTGGTTGCTCTGTATTACACTTTTTTGTGGGGCAAGGTAACAAAAAGTAGCTATTTTGGACGTGGCAATACCTAATATGTATACTTTTTTTCATTTATTTAAGTTTTATAAAATAAAAGCATTTTGGAAACAAAAACAATCATGTTTTAGCGTCTCCATAGTCTGAGAGCCATACTTTTTTATTTTTTTGCCGAATGTCTAAGATAGGGGCTCATTTTTTGCGGGATGAGGTGACAGATTGGTACTATTTTGGGGGGAATACGCCTTTTTGATCGCTTGGTGTTGCACTTTTAGTGATGTAAGGTGACAAAAAAATGTTTTTTTTTTAGCACAGTTTTTTTTTTTTTTTTTTTGACGGTGTTCACCTGAGGGGTTACATCATGTGATATTTTTATAGAGCTGGTCATTACGGACGTGGTGATACCAAAATTATGTAATTTTGAAAAAAAAATTACAATTATATGTGTTTTATTTTTGAAAGGGGTCAGGTTTTTTTTTTTAAACTTTATTTTTTTATTATGGAAAACATTTTATTTATTTTTTACTTTTTTTGTCCCACTCTGGGACTTCAACTTCTGGGGGTCTGATCCCCTCTGCAATGCACTACAATACATTGTGTATTGTAATGCATTGCATGTCAGCTTGTATGCTGACAGCCTGCCTGTGAGACCCAGCCTAAGGTCTGGATCTGACAGGCTTCCATAGAAGGCACCCCTGATGCCTATGGAAGGCATCGGGCTGCCTTCTCTGCCATCGAGTACTGCACTTTGGAAACCTGAATAAAGAAGTTTGTGGAGATGCTGCTGTAGCCTACATCTTTTATACTATGCCATCGAGTCCCTGTCACTGCAGCGCGGGGACCAGATGGGGAAGTGGAGGGTAGCCAACACAAACCCGTGCATGCTGCGGTCAACTCTGACCGCGGCATACAAGGGGTTAATACGCCGGCATCTGTGTTTTTACTGTGTATGCAGCAGGGGTCTGGCTGTCAGTGACTGCTCCTGCACCCGCCTGATCAGCCTGCCGTACATGTACGTCACTGGTCCTTAAGTCACGTCCAGCTGTGATGTACATGTACGACAAGGGTCCTTAAGGGGTTAACTACCTTCTTGTTGTAACATACTATTGCAGCGACCGGCCCGCCAGGGCGCACGTGAGTGTGGGTTGCCGGATGGGTGCAGCAGTCACACTCACAATATCCTGAAGCTCCTGGGTCGGCATAAAGTGACGGGAAGGGCGCACCAGTTCTTCTATATGGGGGAATTCTGTGGTTCTGGGTTTCTCCTGCCTCATGGCGGTTGAGGAACTCTTGATGTTGCTGTTTTACGGTGTGAGGTAGGGTCCCAATTGTCATGACGCCAGCACCTTGCGGTGCAAATGAAGTGTGGTATAACGATGAGACTGGTGTTGGTGTAACAAATCTACAGTACTTTACTGAAGCCGGTCAGAAGGTGATCCACACAAGCTCTATTCAAATGAAATGCAGTATTTACAGTCAACTCAAGTAGTTCCAAATGTTGTATGTGGAGGCTAGCATCTCTCTCTCTATCAGACTGGTCAATCTCTCCTTTTCCTGGTCTAAGAGGATGCACTTTTTGATATCCACAATATCCTCAGATGAATACAGTCTTTGAACAGGGGGCCCTCCTGTCCTTTGGTTATGGTGGACATCTTGTAACTTACAGTGTTTCCACCACATGCAGAGGAAGCTATAGCCAGATTAGCAGAGATGACCGTCTTTGCCAAAGTCTGCAATACCTTTCTATCGGCTTAATCTTCTATAGATCTTTTTCCTTCTGAGGGCCGGCACATAATTTGGAGCTGCTCCTTGCTTCTCTGAGGTGTTCACTCCTCAGCAGTCCTCTCATTCCCTACACAACCTTATGGGCTTTGTAACATACATGCACATCTTACATGGAATACACTGATATTAACACTTTCAGTGCTTTGCTGTGTATTTCAGGACACTGCTTTATTATGGAGTAGAGCGGAATGATGTTAATATAGGCAACAAAACGTGTGTATATGCGACTACAGCATCACCATGCAACTGTGGAGGATTCCACACAATAAGCAGCAAATACCAGAACATTGTTTCCCATGCCAGTGCTAATGCATAATCCTTTCCATCTTTCATAATGTCCTTGTCCTGGTTTGTCACCACCATCTCTACAGTAGGTATATGTGTATTCCCCAGAGCTGAAGGAAGGTCTCAAGCGAATCCTTGGGATCCCAGACGGCTAAACAACCACGAGGCCAGCAACATCTAAGTGCAGAACTCCAGCCATCCAGAATGCCCCAACACCTCCTCAGCTGGTGCCAGAGAAGAATTGCACTAAAGCCTGCTTCTACTGTATGTATTTTTAAGTTTCAGGTTGCAAATAGTAAAAAGGACTTTGTTAAATTCAACTCTCTCCTCATTCCTTAGTGCTTCAACTTTTACTGCAACAAACCCTAGGGAACAAAAGCCTGAGGTAGGACACCATTACACAACTACACTACATCAGGGCCGCTGCACCTAGAACTGCAGGTAACATCTGCTACCTTATCTGTACTCAGAGAGTTATAAATATGTTATCGGTGGTGTTACATAGGACTGCAGCTGACATCTACTATATTACCTGTACTGAAAGAGTTATCACTGTACAGTACAGGTGCAGCAGAGTTAACAGTCACGGTCATAAAGAGTTAACTAGATGTGATAACTGACCAAGTGTATGCTACATCAGTATCACTGTTATCTTTGGTGTTACATAGGACTGCAGGTGACATCTACTACATTATCTGTACACAGAGAGTTATAAATATGTTATCGGTGGTGTTACATAGGACTGCAGCTAACTTCTACTATATTACCTGTACTGAAAGAGTTATCACTGTACAGTACAGATGCAGCAGAGTTAACAGTCACGGTCATAATGAGTTAACTAGATGTGATAACTGACCAAGTGTATGTAACTCTGCTACATCAGTATCACTGTTATCTTTGGTGACACATAGGACCACAGGTGACATCTACTGCATCATCTATACTCAGAGAGTTATCACTGTTATCTATGGTGTTACATAGGACTGCAGGTGACATCTATTACATTATCTGTACGCAGAGCGTTATCACTGTGTTATCTGTGGCATAACACAGGACTGCAAGTGACGTCTACTAAATTATCTGTACTCAGAGCGTTATCACTGTGTTATCTGTGGCGTTACATAGGACTGCAGGTGACATCTACTACATTATCTGTACGCAGAGCGTTATCACTGTGTTATCTGTGGCGTTACATAGGACTGCAGGTGACATCTACTACATTATCTGTACGAAGAGCGTTATCACTGTGTCATCTGTGGCGTTACATAGGACTGCAGGTGACATCTACTACATTATCTGTACGCAGAGTGTTATCACTGGGTTATCTGTGGCGTAACATAGGACTGCAGGTGACATCTACTACATTATCTGTACACAGAGAGCTATCACTGTGTTATCTGTGGCGTTACATAGGACTGCAGGTGACATCTACTACATTATCTGTACTCACAGCGTTATCACTGTGTTATCTGTGGTGTTACATAGGACTGCAGGTGACATCTACTACATTATCTGTACGCAGAGTGTTATCACTGGGTTATCTGTGGCGTAACATAGGACTGCAGGTGACATCTACTACATTATCTGTACTCACAGCATTATCACTGTGTTATCTGTGGCGTAACATAGGACTGCAGGTGACATCAACTACATTATCTGTACGCAGAGCGTTATCACTGTGTTATCTGTGACGTAACATAGGACTGCAGGTGACATCTACTACATTATCTGTACGCAGAGCGTTATCACTGTGTTGTCTGTGGCGTTACATGGGACTGCAGGTGACATCTACTTACATTATCTGTACGCAGAGCGTTATCACTGTGTTATCTGTGACGTAACATAGGACTGCAGGTGACATCTACTACATTATCTGTACGCAGAGCGTTATCACTGTGTTATCTGTGGCGTAACATAGGACTGCAGGTGATATCTACTACATTATCTGTACTCAGAGAGTTACCACTGAGTTATCTGTGACGTAACATAGGACTGCAGGTGATATCTACTACATTATCTGTACGCAGAGTGTTTTCACTGTGTTATCTGTGGCGTAACATAGGACTGCAGGTGATATCTACTACATTATCTGTACGCAGAGCGTTATCACTGTGTTATCTGTGGCGTAACATAGGACTGCAGGTGATATCTACTACATTATCTGTACGCAGAGCGTTATCACTGTGTTATCTGTGACGTAACATAGGACTGCAGGTGATATCTACTACATTATCTGTATGCAGAGCGTTATCACTGTGTTATCTGTGACGTAACATAGGACTGCAGGTGACATCTGCTACATTATCTGTACGCAGAGCGTTATCACTGTGTTATCTGTGACGTAGCATAGGACTGCAGGTGACATCTACTACATTATCTGTACGCAGAGCGTTATCACTGTGTTATCTGTGGCGTAACATAGGACTGCAGGTGACATCTACTACATTATCTGTACGCAGAGCGTTATCACTGTGTTATCTGTGGCGTAACATAGGACTGCAGGTGACATCTGCTACATTATCTGTACTCAGAGAGTTACCACTGTGTTATCTGTGGTATTACATAGGACTGCAGGTGACATCTACTACATTATCTGTACTCAGAGAGTTACCACTGTGTTATCTGTGGTATTACATAGGACTGCAGGTGACATCTGCTACATTATCTGTACTCAGAGAGTTACCACTGTGTTATCTGTGGTATTACATAGCACTGCAGGTGATATCTACTACATTATCTGTACGCAGAGTGTTTTCACTGTGTTATCTGTGGCGTAACATAGGACTGCAGGTGATATCTACTACATTATCTGTACGCAGAGCGTTATCACTGTGTTATCTGTGGCGTAACATAGGACTGCAGGTGACATCTGCTACATTATCTGTACTCAGAGAGTTACCACTGTGTTATCTGTGGTATTACATAGGACTGCAGGTGACATCTGCTACATTATCTGTACTCAGAGAGTTACCACTGTGTTATCTGTGGTATTACATAGCACTGCAGGTGACATCTACTACATTATCTGTACGCAAAGCGTTATCACTGTGTTATCTGTGACTTAACATAGGACTGCAGGTGACATCTACTACATTATCTGTACGCAGAGCGTTATCACTGTGTTATCTGTGGCGTAACATAGGACTGCAGGTGACATCTGCTACATTATCTGTACTCAGAGAGTTACCACTGTGTTATCTGTGGTATTACATAGGACTGCAGGTGACATCTACTACATTATCTGTACTCAGAGCGTTATCACTGTGTCATCTGTGGCGTTACATAGGACTGCAGGTGACATCTACTACATTATCTGTACGTAGAGCTTTATCATTGTGTTATCTGTGGTATTACATAGGACTGCAGGTGACATCTACTACATTATCTGTACGCAGAGCGTTATCACCGTGTTATCTGTGGTGTTGCATAGGACTGCAGGTGACACCTACTACATTATCTGTACGAAGAGCGTTATCACTGTGTTATCTGTGGCGTTACATAGGACTGCAGGTGACATCTACTACATTATCTGTACGAAGAGCGTTATCACTGTGTCATCTGTGGCGTTACATAGGACTGCAGGTGACATCTACTACATTATCTGTACGCAGAGTGTTATCACTGGGTTATCTGTGGCGTAACATAGGACTGCAGGTGACATCTACTACATTATCTGTACACAGAGAGCTATCACTGTGTTATCTGTGGCGTTACATAGGACTGCAGGTGACATCTACTACATTATCTGTACTCACAGCGTTATCACTATGTTATCTGTGGCGTAACATAGGACTGCAGGTGACATCTACTACATTATCTGTACGCAGAGCGTTATCACTGTGTTATCTGTGACGTAACATAGGACTGCAGGTGACATCTACTACATTATCTGTACGCAGAGCGTTATCACTGTGTTGTCTGTGGCCAGTGGCGTACCGCCCATAGAGGCAGACCACGCCACTGCTATGGGGCCCGCGGCACTGGGGGGCCCATAGCGCAGAGAAGGCCCCGCCCACAATATTTGGTCCCGCCCACTCATGACATGCGGCCGGCTATGCGGCTGCTTTTCTTATGCCCCAACTCTTCTTCTGCAATCGCCGCCAAGCCGAAGTCGTCTTCCCCCTCCCACCCCGTCTGACCTGATCCTGACCTCCTGACTTGATCCTGACGCGGAATCAGGATCAACCCAGCCTGCATGTAGAGCTCGAGTCGCTGGCCAATTAGCACAAGGCAACTCTGTTGAGGCAGCTGCTGATTGGCCAGTGGCGCAAGGGAGGCGGGAGAATCGGCTCAAACTTCGCCGTCGGCCGTCGCCAGTGTGCCTGAGCTGAGGAGGCGAAGATTCTGAAGCAAGCACCTGTGTGTGTGTGTCCCTGGCTCCTGGCCTGAAGTAAGTCAGACTCAGAACCGTTCTTCCTGCCGTGTCACTGCCTGCACTCCCTGCAGCAGTGCCTGGCCGACTCTGACATATGACTATATATTATGCTGAGGCCCGTTAGTTTACAAATCTCTGGGGGGCAGGGTGATATCTCTGCAGGGAGCTCGGCCCATATGCTGCATGTAGTACGCCATTACCCATGTGGAGAGTTCATGTATTATTACTGTGCTCTTCAGATCAAACCCTCTAGTATTATATGACCAGATACCCGCAGACCAAGAAATCCTTATATGATGTCCCAAGTGATAGAGCCCCCCTAAATCAATAGACCTCCAGCAATTTTCATAAGACAATGGACCCCCAAATCAGAGATCCCCCAGGAGCTGTGGTATGAGAGAGAACATCCCTAAAAACAGAAAACCTCTAGCTGATGTTACCTGTAAGTAGGCACCAACAGAATAGGAACCTCTCAACAGATTTCTCATATGGCAGGGTATCTCCAGATCAGGAAACCCACACCAGATATAGTGGCCCAACCATCAGATGTCCCATGTGACAGGGTGCCCCCAGGTCCAAAAAACTCCAACAGATGTCTCGTTTAACAGGGCACCCCAAATCAGGAGACCTGCAGCAGATCTTATTTGTGACATGGAACCCCAGAAATAGTGCCCCAACCATCAGATGTCCCATGTGACAGGTCCAAAAAATCTAGCAGATGTCCCGATTAACAGGGCACCCCAAATAAGGAGACCTGCAGGCTGCAGCAGATATCCCATGTGACAGGTCACCCCCAGGAAACCCCTAGCTTATGTCCTATTTGACAAGAACCTCCAGATCAGGAAACACTAAGCAGATTTTGCAGCCGCTGTCCAGTAGATGTTCCATGTGACAGGACACCCCCCTGATCTGCAGCCGCTATCCAGTAGATTCCAGCAATCGTGTCTTCAATCAATGGGATATTTATTTCATCAAATTAGAAATGTCCACAATCCTGGACGCGTTTCGGCTAGCATGCCTTCATCAACATCATTGATGAAGGCATGCTAGCCAAAACGCGTCCAGGATTGTGGACATTTCTAATTTGATGAAATAAATATCCCATTGATTGAAGACACGATTGCTGGGATCCTTCTTTGAACATACGTGGATACCATTTCTATCCCATGCAACGTGCAAACAGAGTGAGTGCCGACTGTTTTTTCTTGTGAGCTATCCAGTAGATGTCCCATGTGACAGGACACCCCCCTGATCTGCAGCCGCTATCCAGTAGATGTCCCATGTGACAGGACACCCTGGAGCCTCTAGTCAGCAGATGTCATATGTAATAGGACACTCCTGAATCAAGAAACCTCCAACTGATGTCCCAAAGTGACAAGACACCCCCAGATCAGAAAACCCCTTACAAATCTTGTGAAAGGGTTCCTCCAGATCTGGAGCTCTCACCCAGAAAATAACCCATGTGACAGAACACCCCAGATAAGGAATCTAGATGCAGATATTACATGTGAAAGTTTATCCCATGTGAAAGGACAACCCTGATCTGCAGCTCTTATCCTGAAGGTCCCGTGTGACAGGTCACCCCTATCTGGAGCCTTTACCAGGCAGATGTTCTATGTGACAGGGTACCCCCCACCAATGAGGAAACCCCAAGCAGATCTTCCACATGATAGGGCACCTCTAATCTGGTACCCCCACCATTTCACAGAACAAACCCTTATTGGAAAATACATGTACATTTTATACGTTACTGCAACAAAGTTGGTTAATAATAAAGTAAAAATGTTTATCCCTAACAGTTTCTGTAGGTCATGTATAAATTTATTTAATGGGGGTGTGGCATGGGAGTTGCCAGGTCAGGAAGTGGGAGGGGCCATGACGGGTAGTGGGCGGGGTTAAGGGGCCCAATTCAGATTTTTGCTATGGGGCCCAGTGATTTCTATGTACGCCCCTGTCTGTGGCGTTACATGGGACTGCAGGTGACATCTACTTACATTATCTGTACGCAGAGCGTTATCACTGTATTATCTGTGACGTAACATAGGACTGCAGGTGACATCTACTACATTATCTGTACGCAGAGCGTTATCACTGTGTTATCTGTGACGTAACATAGGACTGCAGGTGACATCTACTACATTATCTGTACGCAGAGCGTTATCACTGTGTTATCTGTGGCGTAACATAGGACTGCAGGTGATATCTACTACATTATCTGTACTCAGAGAGTTACCACTGAGTTATCTGTGACGTAACATAGGACTGCAGGTGATATCTACTACATTATCTGTACTCAGAGAGTTACCACTGAGTTATCTGTGACGTAACATAGGACTGCAGGTGATATCTACTACATTATCTGTACGCAGAGTGTTTTCACTGTGTTATCTGTGGCGTAACATAGGACTGCAGGTGATATCTACTACATTATCTGTACGCAGAGCGTTATCACTGTGTTATCTGTGGCGTAACATAGGACTGCAGGTGATATCTACTACATTATCTGTACGCAGAGCGTTATCACTGTGTTATATGTGACGTAACATAGGACTGCAGGTGACATCTGCTACATTATCTGTACGCAGAGCGTTATCACTGTGTTATCTGTGACGTAACATAGGACTGCAGGTGATATCTACTACATTATCTGTACGCAGAGCGTTATCACTGTGTTATCTGTGACGTAACATAGGACTGCAGGTGATATCTACTACATTATCTGTACGCAGAGCGTTATCACTGTGTTATCTGTGACGTAACATAGGACTGCAGGTGACATCTGCTACATTATCTGTACGCAGAGCGTTATCACTGTGTTATCTGTGACGTAACATAGGACTGCAGGTGACATCTACTACATTATCTGTACGCAGAGCGTTATCACTGTGTTATCTGTGGCGTAACATAGGACTGCAGGTGATATCTACTACATTATCTGTACGCAGAGCGTTATCACTGTGTTATCTGTGACGTAACATAGGACTGCAGGTGACATCTGCTACATTATCTGTACGCAGAGCGTTATCACTGTGTTATCTGTGACGTAACATAGGACTGCAGGTGACATCTACTACATTATCTGTACGCAGAGCGTTATCACTGTGTTATCTGTGGCGTAACATAGCACTGCAGGTGACATCTGCTACATTATCTGTACTCAGAGAGTTTCCACTGTGTTATCTGTGGTATTACATAGGACTGCAGGTGACATCTACTACATTATCTGTACGCAGAGCGTTATCACTGTGTTATCTGTGGCGTAACATAGGACTGCAGGTGACATCTGCTACATTATCTGTACTCAGAGAGTTTCCACTGTGTTATCTGTGGTATTACATAGGACTGCAGGTGACATCTACTACATTATCTGTACGTAGAGCTTTATCATTGTGTTATCTGTGGTGTTACATAGGACTGCAGGTGACATCTACTACATTATCTGTACGCAGAGCGTTATCACCGTGTTATCTGTGGTGTTGCATAGGACTGCAGTTGACACCTACTACATTATCTGTACGCAGAGCGTTATCACTGTGTTATCTGTGATGTAACATAGGACTGCAGGTGACACCTACTACATTATCTGTACGCAGAGCGTTATCACTGTGTTATCTGTGGTGTTGCATAGGACTGCAGGTGACATCTACTACATTATCTGTATGCAGAGCGTTATCACTGTGTTATCTGTGGCGTAACATAGGACTGCAGGTGACATCTACTACATTATCTGTACGCAGAGCGTTATCACTGTGTTATCTGTGGTGTTACATAGGACTGCAGGTGACATCTACTACATTATCTGTACTCAGAGCGTTATCACTGTGTTATCTGTGATGTAACATAGGACTGCAGGTGACACCTACTACATTATCTGTACGCAGAGCGTTATCACTGTGTTATCTGTGGTGTTGCATAGGACTGCAGGTGACATCTACTACATTATCTGTATGCAGAGCGTTATCACTGTGTTATCTGTGGCGTAACATAGGACTGCAGGTGACATCTACTACATTATCTGTACGCAGAGCGTTATCACTGTGTTATCTGTGGTGTTACATAGGACTGCAGGTGACATCTACTACATTATCTGTACTCAGAGCGTTATCACTGTGTTATCTGTGGCATAACATAGGACTGCAGGTGACATTTACAGCAGGGTGGAAATCAAGTTGCCATGCTTAAACCGAAGGGATTCAGAAACTGGAGACCCTGTCACCAGGAGGATTGACTAGAGAATTAGATTTCTCAATTAATCTTTGACTTGTCTTTCACAAACTAAATTTTTAGGAACTTTTGGGGTCATTTATCAAACTGGTGTAAAGGTAGAACTGGCTTAGTTGCCCGTAGCAACCAGTTAGATTCTACCTTTCATTTTTTACATCTTTTTGAAAATAAAAGGTGGAATCTGATTGGTTGCTATGGGAAACTAAGCCTGTTCTACTTTACACCAGTTTGATAAATGACCCCATTTGATGTTAAGGTGATTAGATTGTCTGTAATAATTTATTTTCTTTCCTACAGACTTGTTGAACGGAGGGGAGGGGTGAGTGATATCAAATGGTTACATAACTTACCATATGTCTCCCTCTGTTCCCCTCCCTATACCGCTCTTTTACTTTTTCTTCTCCCCCCCTTCTGTTCTTTCTCTTTTCCCTTTCTCTTCATTTTTAGTTCCCACTTTCTTCTCTCCTCTTTTTCTTCCTTTTGCTCTCCTGCTTTTCCTCCTCTCGTTTCTTTCCCCCTGCCCCTCATCTTTTCCCTTTTTTTTCCCTCATCTTTTCCCATTCTCAACCTAATTCCTTTTCTCCTTTTTCTTTTTTTCATTTTTCCTTATTTTTCCTTCTCCATTTTCTTTTTCTTTTCCTCCTTCCAAAGGAGGAAAGATGGAATCTGATTGGTAGCTATGGGTAACTAAGTAAGTTCTACTTTACACCAGTTTGATAATTTTCTCCCATAAATTTTTTATGTACAGTAGCTGTAGTTTTCAGCCCACATAACTATTTCCATTGGTGGACCTTAGGCACTCCAATCAGAACATGCCACCACCTCTGCAATTCTACTATTTTCCCGTCCTGTTGCTATCTTTCATTGCAGGTATGCAATGTACATACACATGTTGTAAAAGAAAACATCACACCAGGTCTTCTTCTATTGCCCCACTCTCCAATTCTGATGCTCATTGTAGGTACTTTGGGATGTGGGCAGGGGGTAAAAATGGTTTCTCTAGGCAGTTCTGCTATGCAGGACCATGCATAACAATCTGCAATGCAGACAGCAGCAAATTTTTTAGCAATTTATTCTACAGTAGGTCTTCTGTGGGACTGCCAGCCTTCACTCCCCATGCACATCAATGAGCCATGCGTGGGCTTCCTTCCCCACGAGCATCAATGAGCCTTGAGTGGACTTCTCACTCCATTCACATCAATGAGCCTTGCATGGACTTCTCTCTCCATTCACATCAATGAGCCATGAGAGGGCTTCTCTCCCCACGAGCATCAATGAGCCTTGCATGGACTTCTCACTCCATTCACATCAATGAGCCTTGCGTGGACTTCTCTCTCCATTCGCATCAATGAGCCTTGTGTGTCTACCAGTTCATTAGTTGTCACTACTTTTGATAGGTGAGCAGTGACTGTCATTGATTCACCCAAAATGAATTACAAAAAATTAGAATTCCATTGAACCCACACTTTTTGTAAAATTCAGGTCGAATTCACTCATTTTAGAATCAGTTTGCTCATCTCTAGTATTAAACACTGTGGGGAAAACTATGGCATATGTGAAAGACAGTGTGGGGAAACACGCAGGGGCGGACAGGGATATGAGAGAGACATAGCAGAGAGAAACTGAAATGGAAAATTCAGAAAAATAAGTTCTATAGAGATTTTACAGAAGAAGTCACCGTGGAAGAGCAGAGGCTCAGAGACAGACACAACATAACAGAGAAACAGAGGGAAAGGGGTAGAGAAAGAGATAGTCGAGCAGAGACAATAAAGAGACTGATAGACATACAGAGCAAATGAGAATATAAGATAAAATGGAGACAGGGGTAGGGGAAGAATAGAGGCAGGAAGGAAGAGATGGTGAGGGAGAGACATACAAAGAAGACAGCAGAGATTCTATTCCACAGAGGCAGACAGAGCATGAGACTTATATCACCAACTGGGGATGGAAAGAGGGAGATCAGAGAACCAGAAAAGGTGCCAGGAGGAGACAGGAAAAGAGATAGAGAAAGGAAACAAAAGAGAGTAATAGAGGTGAGAGAGCCATAGAAAGACATTGTGAGACCACATCAGAGAAACTGGGGAATAGAGAGGAGAAGAGATAGTGAAAGGGAGACGGGCAAATAGAGGATAGAGAGAGGAGAGTCTTACAGAGACTGTGGGAAAAGAGAGGTAGAGAGAAGTGCAGATGCATTCAGTGTGTGAGATGGCAAATCCAGATACCAGATGAGAGAGACCTAATGGAGACTGATAGAGAGGGGCAAGAGAAAAGCATTTCGAGAAAGTTGAGAGATAGAGGAATAAGAGAGACATTTAAAGAGACAGAGCAAGGAGAAAAGAGAGCAATCTAGGGGAAAGAAAGGTACAAGATGAGAGGGAAAGTCTACACAGACAGTAGGGAAACAGAGAGACAGAGACATTGAGAAATAGACATACAGAGACAGTAGGTGAGAGAGAGAGTGTTATCCAGGAGAGAGAAAAAGAGATAAATGAATAAAAGAGACAGATGAGGGAGAGAGGGAGGTGAAAAAGAGACAGCGGAGCAGAGGTAACAAGGAGACGGAGGGATGGAGATATAAACAGCAGAAAAATGTGATGAAGAGAGTGACAGGGAGAGGAGGCAGAGGAGAGAGTCATTTCCTATTCAGCCAGAGCCACCAAATCAGGGAGCAGTGCAGATCTGATTGGAGGAGCTGCACGTTCACCAGCAGTAATCCTGTCCTAGTGGAAGGACTGCACACAGTCCACAGCCAGCAGCTCAGGGCACACCACTACCAGCCAGGAGCTGGCACCCTGTGAGGGAGGACACTACCTGGGCAGCACCTCCCCCCTTCCTCACCTTTAGAACCAGATGGATGAATTATTCTCAATGTGAAGCCTCTGACAGACAGCAGACAGCCCTGCCATTGCACACATTGCTTTGCCTGAGAGCACATGAAGTTGGCAGTGCCCATGCAGAGGCGTGTCTAAGCATTAGCAGCAGGGATGTGACACAGAGAAACATCCATCATCACCCAGGACAATGACACTTCTCTTCTAACCGTCCTGTCCTGCCAGTGTCTCAGCACCCACAGCTCCAAGGAAGACAGGATGGGAGACTTATACAAAGACCCCAGCACCCTCTTATGACTGGGGTGGGGGGCACTGCACCAACAACCTCTGCTGCTCTGTGGGGAGTCCAACTTGCAGAAAACTCTTTGCCAGGTAGGTTGCTTGTCTTCTTATGTTCTTGTAGACCCACCACTGTTTTCTGCCCATGTAGACACTGTCACTGGCGCTCGCTACCCTGGCACCTCTTGCTGTGGGGACACAGAAGGTGCTGTCGTCGACTGCCTCAGTCACACCAGATGCTCACTCTGCAGAAATCCAGGAATCCACTACAGTCATTTGTCACTTTCCCACCCAAGGCTAACATTGCTCTACTTAATTAATGTCAGCCCTAATGACAAACAGCATTTTGCAGTGAAGTCATTTAACACTTTCACCTATCACCACTCAACTGGTGCGAGATGCCAGCCCTGCTCCCCTAGCTGTGCCGTGCTCAGGTGCCAGACTCTACAGACTGTTGATATCAATCCACAGCCGAGTATCCGCCATCCGTCCACACATCCCCTCCCTTGAGGGGTTCATTTCCAGTAAAACCGCTCCACCTGTGGCCCTTGCTTGGTCTACAAGGGTTTCAGTTCCTCCCTTGCTATTCACACCAAATTCACCCCTACCCCTGGTAGAGGGGAAATATCTCTAACTCATTGTGGTGCCAGTTTGTTCTTGATCTGGACTGCAGAGGATTTACCCCCTTCTCATCATAACCTCTTTTCTGTCATATATCGCCTGTCATTTCAATGGTGCTAACTTATTACGCAGCGTTATACGCACCAGATAGCACCAACCTGTTCCACGGCCACGCACACTCGTGTCTGACATTCTAGTGGGCGTCTGGCCCTTACCTAGTCCTTTGTCACTAATCTGCTGTGCACCCCCCCCTTAATTCCCGTATCTCCCCAACTCAGCTCAGGAGGCTGAAGGAAAACCTTTTCTTATTCTCTTATTTGTCCCCTTGGCATCATATTTATCTACCGCCATCCGCTTCCCGAATCTCCGGAATCTTGTTTGCTACAATCTAGAACATTTTTGCCGGTGGTGATTTTGTAAGGATATGTAGGCTAAACCCATTATACAAAGGACCTATTGTTAATCCTCTCATAATTTAGGAGGAGAGCATCAGGGTGATGGGGTCCGATATACCGCACAGTAATATATGGACCTGGGGATGGGGGGTGAGGGGGGTGATCTTCTAATTAAAGGGATGATATAAACTGTAAGCCCATGAATGATTTATACCCGGGGAGAGGATCACTTTAATATTCCTGCCCGGGAACATTAAGTGATGATCTCTCTATACATTGGGGAAGACTTTGTTACCGGCGCGTAAGGCACCTCAAGAGTGGGCAAATTGGGAGCGTTAAGGGATTAATCTTCGGAGCCTTTGATCATTCGCTTCCACAGGCTTTCATGTTCTCTTTGCCAGACTCAACCATCCAGACAAGTGGTGGGACACATGCTATGATCGCTCCCTTGGTCACATATATATATATATATAATGACACCTATGAATCTATCTATCTATCTATCTCATATCTATCTATCTATCTATCTATCTATCTATCTATCTATCTATCTCATATCTATCTATCTATCTATTATCTATCTCATATCTATCTATCTATTATCTATCTCTCATATCTATCTATCTCATATCTATCTATCTATTATCTATCTATCTATCTCATATCTATCTATCTATTATCTATCTATCTATCTCTCATATCTATCTATCTCATATTTATCTATATATATCTCATATCTATCTATCTACCTTGTATCTATCTATCTCACATCTATCTATCTATCTATCTATCTATTTATCTCATATCTATCTATCTATTTATCTGATGTCTATCTATCTATCTATCTCATATCTATCTATCTATCTATCTATCTATCTATCTCATGTCTATCTATCTATCTATCGATTTATCCAACAATTATCTGTCTGTCTATTATCTTGTGGCTTGGGCATGGTTCTATCTGGCAAACTTTAGCAGGTTGTGGATGGACCTGTATTGGGAAGACTCAGCCCTGTATGGGTTCCAGTGGTGGATGGGATGATGGATGCATTACTTTCCATCACTGGTGCCCATTGGTCAGTGGATTTACATTGGGACTCATTGGTCATTGTTTTTTCGCAGCCTCATCCACTATTCACAAAATATGACGCCCTTAGGATTGGCACCATGCCTCTAATCTGTGTAACTGTTCTTCCTCCTGGTTCTGCCATGTCTGTGAGCAGTGAGTATTGCCAGAGGTAAACCACACTGGAATAGTACAGATGTAGCGGGCTGAATCTGTCATTTGACTGACGGTGAACATGGGAACGGTATATTGTATATAGGATTGCTGAGTACAGTCAGTACAGACTGGAATGTTACAGATACACTCTGGAATGTTACAGATGTAGCTGAGCTGACTTTGCCGTTCTACTTGTGGGTACATTAACAAATGAAGGGCAGTGGTAACAGCAATGCAACAGCATCGAGGATTGTTGAGCTCAACAAAAACTAGAAGGTAACAGATGAAGCAGAGCCGGTTACAATGACACCCAAAGCCTGAATAGCAACAACATGAGAACTGTATATTGGAATGTCAAGACTTGAATAGTACAGATGTAGCAGAGCGATCGACAAATGAAAACCTGTAACAACAGCACAGCAATCATTTTACAGATGTAGCAGAGCTGACTATGTAATTTAACTCATTACATTGACTCATGAAGCCCAATGACACCAACATGGAATAGTACATAAAAATGTTGAGCTAAGGACTCATTCACATCTGCATTGAGCTTTCATTTCTCTTGATCCATCAGAAGATCTGAACCAAGTGTCTGTTTTGAATGGGTGCCTTAGAGCGTCCGTTATGCTTGGTTCGTGGCCCAGGGTACACTCCGTCATGTCTATATTTTTGGCTGAAGAAAGAGCCCTGTCCGTACATGACAGAATATGTGCAGTTTGCATCCGTCATTCAATGCGTTTAATGGATCCGGTTTTTTTCTCGCTATTTCTGTTCTTCAGTAGAAGGAAAGCTCAATGCAAATGTGAACGAGCCCTTATACAGACTTGGATGTTACACATCTGGCAGACCTCATTGCGTCATTTAAATGACACATGAAGCCTAATAGAAACTACATATTTAGCAGGGCTGAGGCTACCTGGTGTAGCAGAGCTCACTTTGCCATCATGTGTATGTCACTACTTTCCACTTCATTATCTGCAATGCACAAACTCTACTACATCTGTGAATGGATTCATCTACTTGCCGAGTAGCGTCAAGTCACTGTACGTAGTAGAAGAGATCTAGTATTCGCTGTGCTTAACACGATAATTCTCTAATGTTCTAACCTGTTTAGATATATGTTGAGCAATGTTGGGTTTGTCAGATGTAGCAGTGCTACGCTTGTTATCGAGCATGGCACAGTTCATCGTGGTATCGCCGTGGGTTGTGTGTGGTTTTACATAGGACTGCGGTTAAGTCTACTGCGTGGAGCCGCCCTGGGAAGTGTAATCAACAAGTAGAGAAGTTTACGGAATAGAGCGCAGAGGCCTCTGGCTCAGGGAGAATACCGCAACAGTGGATTTCTCTGCAGGATGTGTTTTCATTAGTGCTTGCACATCTAGATTTATGGAGGCGAAGCCTTGTGCCAAGCTGGATCTCACTCAAGACGCTCAACAACTTAATATTCTAATGGCTCTTAGGTAAAATCTTCTACGTCGCACCCTCGCTATCAGGCCGCATCTTGTTCCAAAACAAAGCCAGGTCCGCTGAAATAAAAGCTGGACAAACACTTCAGGAGAAGTGGGGGGTGGCGAAAAGAGGCGCCAGTCCGGGGCAGCTTGTTAGACTGCAAGCTCTTGGGGTTCTAGTTTCCATCTGTGGTTTATTGTTAGGAGCTTTGTTATTAATAACCTTTAATAATTATTATTTTTGGTAGTTTTACTAATAATAATCAGATATGGATAATAATTATTTTAAATATTGCTAATACTACTTCACACAATTAGGCTACGTTCACACAACACACTCAGTTTTTCACGGCCATTTTTCAACCATTTTTGCTTCCATTTTCTGACCGTCGGTTCGTTTTTAATGGCCGTTTGCATCTATAGATTAATTCAATTGGCCCTACCTCTGCAGTGCCCTCAGTATACATAATGCCCCCCCCCTAGTGCCCCCTGGACATCAAATCCCCTACCATAGTGCCCCTAGTATGATTAATGCCCCCTTAGAGGCCCCCAGTATTATTAATGGCTCACTTTAGTGCCCCACAGTATTAATAATTCCTCCTTTAGTGGCACCCAGTATTAATAATTCTCCCTTTAGTGTCCCCCAGTATTAATAATTCCCCCTTTAGTGCCCCCAGTATTAATAATTCCCCCTTTAGTGCCCCCAGTATTAATAATTCCCCCTTTAGTGCCCCCAGTATTAATAATTCCCCCTTTAGTGGGCCCCAGTATTAATAATGCCCCTGTTAGTGGCTCCCAGTATAAAGAATGCCCCCTTTCTGCTTGTGTATAAAAAAAATTCATTGAAAACTCTTCATTGAATGCTGCAGCACCTGCTGTCCCAGCATGATGACATCATCACACTGGGAGCGCAGGTCCTGCTTCATTCAATGAGAAGCGAGTGTCCCGTGCATGAAAGTGGATTAGGTGTATGTGTTTTTTTTTTTTTTTTTTACTTTAACCACTGAAAGTGCCCCCATTTTCTAGTGCCCCCGTTTTTAATGGCCGGTAGACGGGTGCACTCATATAAATGGCCATTAAAAAACCATCCCACTGACTTCAATGGGGTCTGTCTGCCCGTGAAAAAGGACAAAAATGGGACATGTCCTATTTTTTGATAGCCACTATTCACTCGCCTTTAAAAAAACAAACAGTATGTGCATAGCCCCATTGAATTCAGTTGATTCTGAAAATGAACGTCACACGACCATTTTACCCTCTCGTGTGAATGTAGCTTACTTTTTTTAAATCATATTTATTTAGTAGTAGCAGCATTAATATTATTTTTTGATTATTATTATTATATTATATTATTATTTCATATCAAATCCGGAATAGCGCCCCCGCCTTCCATGTGCCATCTACCACACTGATGTTTTCCTATGTGGCAGAGGAGCCCCCTTTAAACATCAGGACCCAGGTACGACTGCTACCCGTGCAACTCCTACAGCTACAACCCCGACCACCATAGATACGGTGCCTTAATCTGACTAAGGGCTTGTTCACACGAACTTTTGCGGATCTGCAATACATGGGCACCATTCCGTGGCCATCCCGCATCACGGAGGCAGACCCATTCATTTCAATGGGTCCGCAAATCCAGAGATACAGAATGGAGGAACGGAAGACTATGGAAGCACTACGGATTGCTGTCTGGGGTTCTGTTCCGTGCTTCCGCACCGCAAAAAGATAGAACTTGCTCTATCTTTTTGCGGAATGGAGGAATCGCGGACCCATTCAAGTTAATGGGTTCTGCGATCCGCATGCGGCTGCCCCACGGACGGTGCCCGTGCATTGCGGACCGCAATTTGCGGTCCACAGCACGGGCTTCACACGTTCGTGTGAACGAGCCCTAATCTGAAGAGTAAACAAGAAGCTAAAAATAATTATTATGTGTATATTAATTAATTATTCTAATTATGTGGTTATTATCCATTTTATTATCACAGTCTATCTCTAAAGCCAATTATTTACATCATCATTCATCTTTTTGATACTATTAGTATGAATATTCCCCTGTATATCTTCCTGTATAATCCTAACAGAATTGACAATTACTGGCAGTCCAATTTAAAAAGTAAAAAATAAAAAAATATAAAAAACATTATTGTTATTAGTATTATTATCAGTTTAGATATTGTAATCTCTCTGTCCATCATCCAATTAGCGAATCCTGAGGCTCCGTGAGACATAACGGACGCTCCACGAATTGATACGTGGAGCTTGACTTTTCACTGCTCCTCAAGATCATGTTAAGAGCGGAAACTGCAATTTGTTGGAAGACTTTGTGCGATTGCAGCAGACAGAACCGTCCGGATTAAAGAACCTTCAGGGATTTGTCAGGGGAAAAAAATAACATGAAAAACATTCCATTTAAAAATGTAGAATGAAATAAAAGCCTGGACAGAAGTCTTCCCTTGGAGTTTTATCTTGTCAGTCCATCAGATCTCACAGATTCTCACTGATCCTTCCTCACATCATTTATCCCCTCCACCAGCTTCTTCTGTAAATTTGGGGATTTCAAGGCTAAAAACGCATTTGGGTGCAGCTATGAAATCCGTCTGTGAATTTCAGTTTTATTTTTCTTATTCCAAGCTGGTAGGCATACGACGCTTGGGCTTCACGTTCAGTGTATCCCAGGAAGCCCTATAGATGGTAGACATTGATACAGCATTGCATTGAATAAAATGCTAGAATTGCACTGTACACTGACACATAGCCAAAACCAAAGGTGTATTCCTGGAGCCCCTACAGATTGCAGCTACTGAAACAGCATTGCATTGAATAAAATGCTCGAATGACACACTGACAGAAACAAAGGTCTATACAGAAGAAAAAGGGTCTCCATAGCCTAATACTTGGGCTAATTAGCCACTTGCCTGTCACGTGTCATTGATAACAGATCCAGTGTTAAGGAGCATTGTTGTCTAGACTAGGTACCCCATGCTTCTCCTCTGTGTCATAGATTGGAGCCCTTGGTATAAAAAAATGGATGAGGGGACAATGAATGATTTAGAAAACCAACTTTCCAATGCCCAGTTATTGAGCGATGGATGGCCTGACTCCTCCATGTATTGTTGAGTTAAAGGGTAACTGACATATTTGTTTTATTTGCTAGTTTATTAGAGCTAGGCATGTATACCTGAGTTAGTCTGTCAATGATTGTCAAAAGATCTGTCATTACCTTATAATAACAGCTTTTATTAATGTCCTCTGTCCCTTTCCACTGCTCCCTTAAAAGACAGTTGCTATGGTTTGTCTGTCTCCGGCTAAGAAGACAGATAGACGGAGGGGCGGTCCTTCACACTGCGTGCCTCTATTAGGCTTCAGAGTGAGGAGGCGTGTCTCTCAGTAATCCAATCTGATTGGCTGGCAGGGAGCTGCTGGCTACAGCAAGTGTGTAAGGGAAGTGAGGGGAAGCAGTTTTGGCCTCAGAGAACTGGCAGAGGAGCCATATGGAGAAGGTCCTCATATTGTAAATGTACCTAAGGGAAAAACTCAGGGAAAACAGTGGTATGCGAGGAAACTAAAAATTGCTTTATGCATAATGCTGCTGCAGCAGTAACATAGAGAAACATTTTTTTTTTTTTTTATGAAAACATGACAGTTACCCTTTAAATGGGCTTCATGCAATGCTTCATTTTAACTGTGGGGGCACTCCGGAGACAATAAGAATTTGCACCTCTTTAGATTAAAGCTGATCACTTGAGGTACACTCTATGATCAGCGTATTCTGAAGGGGTTGAGGAAGCCCCTGCAGGTTGACATAGGTTTATTCTAAACATTAATCTGTTTTGCCCTAGGACATGTACCTATAGGATTACTATGACCTTTTGTGTAATACAATCCTACAAGACTGGTATCAGGCAGCTGTGATAAAGTCCATTTTTTTTATGTACAGATGATGCAAGACCCTTAATAGCCCCCCCCCCCCCCCCCCCCCCCCCCCCACCCGATAAGCGTTTCACTTCTAAATTGTTGATGCTGGTGCCCTCTGTGCTGGTATAAGTGACATGACACCACCATTGCGGTTGAGCAGAACTCAACCTTTTTTTTATCAGATTTTCTTTAAAAGTATTGTATGCCAGCAGTACTTAAAACAAGATAATGAGAGCTCATTAGCATAGGAAATCAATTATAATGAGGTGAAACTTATTTTTATCTGCGCCCTTACAAAGCGTTGACAGCTTTACGCAGCAGGAGGAGAATCAGGCTCGGCGTTGTCGCCTTTTGAGATGACAATTATTACATTGCCTTTGCCTTGAGATCACAGAGAGATAGTCCAAGTAGTTATTACTCCGGACAATTTCAGCTTTTGGCCCCTTGTCTCTGTGTTTATGGGCGAAAGATGACCTAACGCTTGATACAGATCCTCTGGAGATCCAGATTGCTATCAAGCAAGGTGGAAAGAAGACTACATCTGAGTGTTGTCTGATTTGGCCCAAACGGACTTAGAGTCTACATTATTACCCTTTTATAGTATTTCTATGGAGTATATTTTGAAGTTGGCGGAAACAGAACACCCCGCAGACAATTCCTTCTTCTTGAAGGGTTCCTGGGAAAGAAGATGATCACAGAGTATCCCCTTGATGGCACCTCCAGTGATCAGCTGTAATCTGTCTGACAACTTGGCAGCAAGTGTTCCGTTTTCAGGCAGTGCCACCACAACACAGTTTCTAGTCTGATTATGGGAGGTCCAAGGCTACATTCACAGGGCCATATCCGTTTTGCAGTCAGCAAACCACAGATCTGCAAAATACGGATCTGTCCGTGTGCAACCCACACTTTCCATAGACTCTATTAAAGAAATACCTATTCTTGTCCACAAAACCGATAAGAATAGGACATGTTCTATAACAACCCCATAAAAATAAATGGGTCTGAGTGCGTTTGGCAAAAATGCGGATTGGACACAAACCAAAAATACGGTCATGTGATTGTAACCTATAGACCCCATGGACATGACTGAATCCATTTTGCGGTTCCAAAACCCCAGATCCTCAAAGCATGGATGCAGTCCATGTGCCGTCCGCATTTTATTTGCAGACTCATTGTTTTAAACGGGTCTGTGGTCCACATTTTGCGGACATAGACTGCTTTTTTGCGGAACGGACATATGGATGCAGAAAGCATATGGAAGATGTGTGTTTTCCGCATCCGTATGTCCATTCTACAAAATGACAAAACACGTCCTATACTTTTCCGCAAAATGCAGGCCCATTTCAAGGTCAATGGGTCCACAAAAAGTGTGGATACAGAATGGACAGCATCCGTATTTAACTGATCCGCGATTTTTGTAGCATCAGAGACTGTCATGCGTAATGCACAGACATGGTCTTTCTGAGGGAGATAAGCATGTTGTAGCTGCATATTACTCTGGGTAATGGATACAAACAACGATTTCAGACGGCACTCCAGTTACCAGTCCCAAACCAGGTGCACAGGGGTCGATTGGGAAGTTAAAGTGGCCCTGGAAAAAAAAAAAAAGCGGCCCCATGTTGTAGGATTGTCTAATTTGACAGGGGGCAGGGTAACAAAAGCTATCCCTTTGTGTTGGCCATCAATAGATGCCATTTTCTGTTCCCCTCCTCGTCCAGTTGTCTATGATTAAGATATGAGCAGGGGGCTTAGGAGGTGTGGGTCATTATTGAATTCAGGAGGACACGTTTCACTGGCCTGGTACATGAGTACTTGATTCTCACAGTGTTAATTACCGCTGAGAGCTCATTATCTAACCGGCCAGCGGCATAGAGGGGGGCTTGGGCGGCCCTGTAAGGTCTGTGGCCAATCCGTCCCTGCAGGTGAAAACACAAACTGGTTTGACAAAGTGCCGAATCTAGGGTGACCAGACGTCCGGTTTTAGGCCGATGGCTCCCTGTGGCTGACTGAGGGGGAGAGAAGCACCCCAGCTGCCCCCTGCTCACCTTCCCCTCAGAAACTTCTTCCCTCTTCTTCCATTATTTTTTTTACAGCCGGTGATGGGGGCGTAGCTTCACAGAGCAGGGGCGGGGTTTATCTGTTTGGGGGTGTTTGGTGAGGTCCGGCTTTCTGGGGTGAAGCCAGTGGCCACCCTAGTCAGATCATGTTGTGGCCTAAAACTTTGCTGTAACAGTAATGCACTATTTTGGGCTGGATAAAGAAATTCTTGTTTAATTGCAACTGGAGTGCTGTGGCCGGTATACTTATAGACTGTGGGTAATGGATGAGAGTCTGAACAAGGGACTCCCCCTGACCGTCTCTAATAGGGTGTAGACAGGTGGAGATGAAACCTATTGAAGCCAATGATATTATAAGAATGATCGCAGCAGCAGTAGACAAGTTCTACAGTGGACATGGATAAATCACTGCAGTCAACCAGGCCCTGGGAATGCACTCAGCAGCAGGAGAGGGATGTGTTGATCTTGTGGGAAGCAGTGACCTGAAGATGTTGGCGAGGACAGAGCTGTGAGTAAGAGGTCAGTTGTTTAGAGGATGGAAAAATTTAAGGGTCAAAGACAGAAAATAAATGAACGAGGGGGATTTCAGGAGAGGAGGAGTATGCTGATTTTGTGATGTGCAGTGACCTGTCTACTCATGTTAGTTAACAGCTTGGGAAATGTTATGACTGTGAGGATGTATAGGATGTTAGATGTCGCAGACTAAGAGGGAAATTTATGATGAGGGGAAAGTCAGTTCTACTTTTGGTCTTTAAGTAGAACACGTTAAGATCTTACTGCACTTTCTACATTACCCCTCGCTGGAGTAAAAGTGCGACAATTCATAGATACAAAGCTGTCAGCAGATTTGTATCTATGACACTGGCTGACATATTACATATGCACTTGGCAACTGAAGGCATCTGTGTTGGTCCCATGTTCATATGTGCCTGCATTGCTGCGAAAAATTCTTTATATATGCAAATGAGCCTCTAGGATCAACACAGATGCCTTCAGCTGCCAAGCACACATGCCACAGGTCAGCCAGTTTCACAGGTACACATCTGCTGACAGATGCCCTTTAAAGGGAACCTGTCATGTGGATATTTGATTATAATCTAACTAATTATATACAATCATTAACTACTAAAAAGTGCCTTAGATGTATTCACTTACTGGTGTGACAGAGGGTTACCTCATAATATACACACAAAGATGCCGCATGCTAATGAGCTGATTTGAGTCCAGCGTGATGTCATTGAGTCCAGCGTATATTTAATTCAGAGCTATAGCCACTCCCCTGCCTACCTGCTGCTGATTCCTATGGAAAATAACTGTCATTCAGCAGCAGGTGGACGGGGAGAGTCAGGAGCTCATAAATATTCATGACTCATCATTATCAGCTGGAGCTTTTCAATACAAGATGTTGGCAGATTGACTGGGTCAATTAAAGAAAGTGACCCAGCATTTTGCTAAGAGAATCAGTCACATATTTATGTTGCCCTTAGTTAGGACACCATAAAACTGGTGACAGGTTTCTTTTAAACAATCTAGCTCAAAGTGGTTCTTCAGGCTAAAGATATTGATGACTTATCCTCTGGATAGGTCATCAATATCAAATCAGTGGGGGTCCAACACCTGCTTCCCCTATAGCTACGCCCCTGCTTTCATTTTAATCCTGCCATTTGATGATAATAGCATGACTGTTGACCCTGACCCCAGTGTATACAGTAGAAGCAAATAGTATGTCTTGATGGCATACTGTAGCACATAGTCACAGGGGCTATCAAACGATCTATCCTCATTTTGCTGTTTTGGTGAGAAATATTTTAAATATATAAATCCTATACTAAAAGGTTGTACTTAGTTACAGTCCTGCTGAATTACACCCTTTGCAAAGCAAAGGGTAAAATCCATGGCAGATGGTTACCTCATAATATACACACAAAGATGCTGCATGCTAATGAGCTGATTTGAGTCCAGCGTGATGTCATTAAGTCCAGCGTATATTTAATTAAGAGCTATAGCCACTCCCCTGCCTACCTGCTGCTGATTCATATGGAAAATAACTGTCAGCAAAGTCATCACCAAAATGCATCTTCGCTGAGGAAAATTCTCCCCATGTGGCTGTCCCCTTGTGATTGTGAATGAAGCATAGACATCATGCGGGCAGGGGGGATGCATACACCCTTTATGAGCCAGCATGGAGAGGCAGACCCGTGCCATCCATGTATGACATCCAAATGGTCTCCATATTACACTACTTTTACACTACTAAGGGGATATTTGGAAAACAGAGTGTCCATGTCCTTAAGACAAAACTAAGCTGCCACAGGGGCAGGGAGTGCTGTTATGGGACTAGGTTAGAACATTTGATTTACTATGAATTTAGATGAGAGGATTTTCTCTGTCCATTGAGTGGAACTGACATCTCCTTCTCACGAAATTGCACCCTGGCATCAGTACAGAATATTCCCACCAGAATTAAACTCATCTACTGAAACTAGCTCATCAGCCTTCATGACTCTGTAGGTTGCTGCATACCTTTCTATACAAAGATATTACCTTATTATTACCAGTGAAGAACCTTTTAACTCTTTTGTGCGCATTCTACAATGTACGCCGCAAAGCACGTGTCACTGGAGTCCTCATTAACTGGCATTATCTGCCTAGCTTGTTACCTTTCCAAGTAACCTTGTTAGTTATGGGTGAGTAGCCTGTAAAGGGTGCAGACTGACTCCAAGCATTTCACAGCAACGCCGGAAAATAGGCACGGAGAGATGAGAGTCACATACTCTACTTCTCCCATTCTGTGTGAGTTTATCTTAAATTGGGGGCAGATTTGGGGGGGACGAAGCTGCAGAAGTTGGTGGATTAACCCTCTTCTACCCCTTCCTGCATGTCTACAGATTTGAGAGAAGGATTCAGGCTCCTGTGTTGAACACCATGCTGGTATTCATCAATCATTGCTAGCATAATACCTGATCCCAATGATCACCGATTGCTGAACTGTTCCCCATTGTGTGGTAAGCTATAGAGCCGTGGGAGTGAAGAATGAAGGGTGGTTCAGGGTTGGAAGGGGTTGTATGGGGTTCCTTCCAGAATCAGCACCTTCCATGTGGATGTGTCTGGTATGGCAGCTTAGTCGGTGATTGAGGCTGAGCTGCAATACCACAGGCATCCACATGGACAAGAGAGGTGCTGTTTCTGAAAAAAAAAGTTCTAATCTCATATATTTCCTGTAACTGAGAAGAGGGGAACCACGCAGAAAACTAGAGGGAACCTCTCCTGATGCCACTGAACTAACCCCAGAAATATCTAACATATATGTGTATATGTATGACTACATTTCTATAATAGTGTACCATCCTGAATGTCAGGGTAAACAATGGTTTCCAAATGAACCTCAAACAGAGAGAATCCCTGTGTTACACTCTGCTTCTCCCTAACATCAGCATTTTTGCTAAAATCCATCAACGTATCTTCATCAGTGTTACCGTTTCATGTTTTTCTCTGCGCAGTGTATGGGAAACAATTAGTGGTAGTGGAAGTATGTGACAGAGCTGCTATATATTTTATATTCGTTATCTGTAGAGCCAAGGTAAATTAGAAGGGGCTTTGCTTTATTAGGCAGTGGGTGCAAATAGTTTTCGGAACCTTTAATACCCACACGCAATATGCAGACACCATTTATATATACCGTATTTATCGGCGTATAACACGCACGGGCGTATAACACGCACCTTCATTTTAGAGGGAAATTTCAGGGAAAAAAAATAAATTTCAAATAAAGCCTCTGATCTGCCCCCTCTGGTAACGCAAACCCCCCCCCCCTCCCTCCCCAGTATTAATCATTGGTGGCAGTGGCCACAGGGTCCCCCTCCTCCCCCCCATCATTGGTGGCAGTGTCAGTTCCTATCGGAGCCCCAGCAGTGTAATGCTGGGGCTCCGATCGCTTACCATGGCAGCCAGGAGTCACGCTACAGAAGCCCTGGCTGCCATGGTATGTTAGTGAGCAGAGAGCAGCGCATTATACTCACGTGCGCTGTGGCCGCCGGTCGCTCCTTCTCATAGGTCTGTGCGGCGCATTGCTAATGCTGTAAGCATTAGCAATCCGCCGCACAGACAGAAGAAGGAGCGACCGGCGGCCACAGCGCACGTGAGTATAATGCGCTGCTCTCTGCTCACTAACATACCATGGCAGCCAGGACTTCAGTAGCGTGACTCCTGGCTGCCATGGTAAGCGATCGGAGCCCCAGCATTACACTGCTGGGACTCCGATCGGAACTGTGGGATATGGCCGGCACATTCATTGGTGCGCAGTGGCCACAGTCCCTCCCCTCCTCCTCCTACTCTGTCCTCGTTGGTCTTCAGCGGCAGCCGCTCACAGTGGGGAGGGAGGGACTCCCTCCTCCCTCCTCCTCCCTCCGCTGTGCCGGCCGGCTCAGTCCTGCCTCTCTGGCCTCCGGAGGACACGTTTCAGCCCTAATCGGCGTATAACACGCATACATCATTTGCCCCCTATTTTCAGGGGGAAAAAGTGCGTGTTATACGCCGATAAATACGGTATATATATATATATATATATATACACATACACACACAAGGCGTGCAACATTGATTCTGCAATGGTACATTTATAGGCAGGGAGCCATTTATGTGTAGACTGAGTCATCCCCCCTAAAGCAGGCTCCGAATTAAACCGTACTTGACGCAATTCTGGGACAGGAGCATAAACCGGAGACGTCACAGCATGAAACATGTGTGCCTTAATACAGACACGCACCAATAACTTGGAATAAATATTACAGCACCCAGCTTTCCCGCGCTTCTGAATGGAAAATCTTCCTGATTATTTCTCACTATCCCGTACTGCAGCAGAGCAAGATTTGTCATTAAGGAATCTAGGAAAGCTGGACAACAACCACTATAGGTGCTGCCATGTTGTCACTCAGCAGGGCCCTTAGAAAGCTGGGTGACAACTCTGGTTAGAGCTTTAATGGGGTTCAGATTGATCATTGCTCAGCATTCTCATGCTCCTCAGTGGAAAACCCGTCCAAGATATATCCTATATGTCCATACCACTTCATAACTAGACTGGTTTGCGATTCAGTAGTCTAGGATAGTGTTGAGCGCGAATATTCTAATCGCGAATTTTAATCGCGAATATCGCCACTTCGAGATCTCGCGAATATTTAGAATATAGTGCTATACACTGTATATTCGTATTCGCGAATAGTGTTGAAAATTCGAATTGCAAATTTATCGCGAATATATTACATTGCCAATTTTCTCAATCAAGTAAACAATGACTGGAGATCACGAATGATCGAATTTGCAAATTTATGGCGAATATTTGGCCAAAAATTCACAAAATATTGCAAATTCTAATATTGCTTATGCCACTCATCACTAGTCTAGGAAAGCAAGATGATAATAACTTGTGTGGGGACCAGTGTCGGACTGGGGGGCCTAGGGCCCACCTGTATTATTTATTATGGGGGCCCACTGTACGGATACATTCAAATATTACCTGCTCACACAGCAGCAAGATGCTACCAGATGATTGAATATGGGGGTCCCTGTAGCTCTTTGGGAAGGCAGGTCCTGGGGAGAGGAGGACACTGGCAGCTTTCCTCTGTACCTAGAAGTCATCTCAGCTCTGATGGTGTCTATAATAATAAACTGGGGAGTTTCTTTAATAATCTATAAGGTTTTTATATGAACATAGGCTGGTGGAGGTGCCGTACATTGAATATATGTATAAGTCTACTGTGTTATGTGCCACTTGTGCAGGGGGTGGGAGACTAGGGGCCCACCGGGGAATTCACCTGTACCCCTGGGGGCCAGTCCAAGCCTACCTGAAACTGTTGTATTTTCGGTATTGATGTCACTCAACCCAGAAGGAGGTTTGATGACAATCCCAGTGTATCATCCAGCTTTCCCAGAAACCAATAAAACTAAAAGAAATTACTTTTTCTAAAATATCTTAGGAACATGGTCATGTCTGAAAAGCCTATCACAGCAGCTTTGAAAATACATAATCTCTTTTCTACTGAGGTAGCAGAGCTGAACTTGTTATCTGACAGCTCATGCCATACATTTCGTGGGCCCATAGGAGAAGGGATACAAAATACTTATTGGTGTCAGTGGCAGGCACCACGATGGGAACCGGGTTTGCACCTCATTGCTTATTGAACAGGTCCCTAACACTTTCTAAGTGAAGTTACACGGCTCCTATGCAGCGACAGTTGGGTGGGTGACAGACCCTCCTATTTGCCTGGACGCCTGTCAGAAGGACCTGCTTTGATTTTGGCCCCTGGAGCAGAGCTGAGTTTATTATCAGAGTTGGGCCATTAGGCACCATTTATGATGACATTACATGTGTTATCTGTGAATTTACGAAAGACTGCGATACAGCAATAAAGGACACAGCATTATCTTATCTCAGAAAATTCAGCTCTGCTACATCAGAATCTGTTGAGTGCATTTTGGAGAACACAACTACAGTTTTGCTCTGCTTGCAGACCGAGCGCTCCATGGTGTTATATCCTGAGCCGCCTGCAGTCGTTTGCCTACAGTTAAGATCCTGCTGGAGTTGACGTACGTACTCCGGGTGCCCATTAGTGAGTATGGTTGGGTACCTGCCAATTTTCTTTAAGAAGCTGTAATAGTCCTCCTTCCAGAAGATGCTCGACAGAGCAGTAAATATTCTTCACGTGTTCAGGTATTACTCTACGTTCTCACATTCTGCTAATTGCTGGCAAATACTTATCATTATGATATATTGTGAATGTGGTAAGGGTAATTAGTGAAAATCTGGCAATGTGATTAACGGCGTGCGCTGCTCAGGGCTAGGAATGTGTACTCAGTGTTCCCGGCTCCAGCAATCATCACTTCAATGTCACTATCCGACCAGAATCATGTGAGAGAGCGGTGGACTGAAGACTAATCTTTCTTGGGTTCCTTAAAGGACACACCCCAGAAAAATGGATATACCGTACTTTGTTATGCTTATTGCAGGGCCTAAAGGTGCGGTGCATGAGGTGCACCCTGCATTAGGCATTGCAGAAGGTTTGGGGGCTTTTTGGAGTGTTCCTTAAAGGGTAATGCATTAAAAAACATAAGTTTGTGGGGGTTTTGTCTCTTTGTGTAAAATAAAAAAAAACATGGTCACTCACCTGCCTGTGAGGAGGAAAGGGTGGGAATGTATTAACTGACCCAATGCCACACTGTGTAAAGTCTGACCAGTAGGGTGATGATTGGGGGGGGGGGGGGGGGGTAATCTCTGAAGTGGGTCTGTCTGTACACTTCTTGCTATACCCAATAGGAAATAGAAGGGCGTTAAACAAAGGAGCACAAACTGCCTGCCCATGAGTAAGAAGAAAGGGGAGGATGGGTCATACTACTGTAATCACAGTGACTTGTAGGCAGAGAAGGAGACCGGGAGACCAGATAATATTCATGCAGTGTTTCATTACAAATATCATGTGAATATGAAACAGAATTCCAAACTAAGTCGACTGATTTTACACCGCATGGTTCAGTTTTGACATATTTTTCTTATTATAATGAGCATTTTGAAGGAATTAGCACAGATACCAGGAATGGGCAGTCGACAGTTTTCTCGTTATCATGGAAAGTTAATGTGTGGTCATTCTCTAAAATAGTATAGGGGAGCGCGGACTAGATACTAATGTGTTGCCACCACTCCAACTGGAACTCCAATCTCAGGATCAGTGAGAGACAATTTCCCCTGATTAGACATTTGTGGTGTATCCTATAAAAATACAAACAAAAAACAAAAAAAAGGCCTCAGAAAGGAAAACCCAAATGTTGAATTTTTTTCTTAAAATTTTGTCACAGATCTGTCTATGCCCAGAGACTCGGAGGGGAAATTCACCCAGATTAAGGAGAGGGAATCACTGGGTTAAATGCTTGGATACGGTATATTTTTAGCCTTCAAAGACTTCTGAAGCTTATACACTGAAGATGAAAACAGAAGCCAGACAGAGTAAAGTATACATGAGAAATGCTTCCCTCTTTCTTTGAAGAGCAGCAGGGAACAGCTGGTGGATTCCGAGGGGACCTTGTTTATCTCACTTATACGATGAAAACGTAATGTCTTTAAAAATCCCTATTTGCCGGGTAATGGAGGTGGAGCGCAGGTGGGTGGCCAAGTAACCGGGGGTGTAATTATCAGGCATGAAGGAGATGTCTACTGACCACTAATGGACCTGCCCATGGTTGTTCCTTTCCAAAAGGGACCTGTTCAGGTCCTAGAGATACAGTAGAGGCATAGATGGATGGTGGCAGAGCCCACATGGTCCATCTAGTCTGTCCTTATTATACTATTTTTCATCTTAGGATAGATATATGTTACCCTAGGCATCGTTACATTCACTGATTTTCCAACCACAACTGCTGTAAGTTTCTTCCAAGCATCTACAACTGTTTCAGTAAAATAATATTTTCTTACATTGCTTCTGATCTTCCCCCAACTAGATTTAGTTTGTGCCTCTTTGTTGTTGTTCTTCTTTGTTCACTTTCTCATTAGAAATACTTCCCTTCTGAACCTATTTTAACTCTTTAATATATTAAAAGGTTTCGATCATGTTGGTCATTTCTCTTCTTTCCTCAAGGCTATGTAGATTAAGTTGAGACCTTCTTAATGAGTGCTAAGCTTAAGACCCTCCACCATGTTTGTAACCCATCTTTGGACCCATTCTATTTTATCAATGTCTTTTTATAGATGAGGTCTCCAGAAGTGGTATCACTGGACCTCTATACAGCGGGATCACATTCTCCCTCTTTCTACTGGTTCCTCCACTAGCTATGCAGCCAAGATTCCTAAGCACTTTCTCTATCGTCTGGCATAGGAAAACTGGCCATAGACCATAAAGGGGAATTTCACATTGGGACGATGCCCAGAGGGCTGCCCAAGACCTCCTCTTGGCTGTCAACCAGGTACATAAAGATCTAATGCTCTCAGCATTAATTAATATAGGAGCTTAAGGCACTAATGTACCTTGGCCAGCGGCGATGATACAGGACAGGATGATGATGGAGTTTCATACTGGCGTGGGCGGCAGTATTTTGTGCTGCACTGTGATATTTGGTTTTGCAGTATTTTGAGCTGCACTGTGGTATCAGGTTCTGTGTAAGCAGAATTTTGTGCTGCACTGAGGTATCTGGTTCTACCAAGGCAGTATTTTGTGCTGCACTATGGCATTTGGTTCTACTGGGGCAATATATTGTGCTGCACTATGGTATCTGGTTCTGCTAGGGCAGTATTTTGTGCTGCACTGTGGTATCTGGTTCTACCAAGGCAGTATTTTGTACCGCACTGTGGCATTTGGTTCTGCTGGAGCAGTATTGTGCTGCACTATGGTATCTGTTTCTGCTGAGGCAGTATTTAGTGCTGCACTGTGGTATCTGGTTCTGCTGGGGCAGTATTGTGCTGCACTATGGTATCTGTTTCTGCTGAGGCAATATTTAGTGCTGCACTGTGGTATATGGTTCTGCTGGGGCAGTATTTTGTGTTGCACTGTGGTATTTGGTTCTGCTGAGGCAGTATTTAGTGCTGCACTGTGGTATCTGGTTCTGCTGGGGCAGTATTTTGTGCTGCACTGTGGTATCTGGTTTTGCTGGAGCAGTATTGTGCTGCACTATGCTGTTTCTGCTGAGGCAGTATTTAGTGCTGCACTGTGGTATCTGGTTCTGCTGGGGCAGTATTTTGTGTTGCATTGTGGTATTTGGTTCTGTTGAGGCAGTATTTAGTGCTGCACTGTGGTATCTGGTTCTGCTGGGGCAGTATTTTGTGTTGCATTGTGGTATTTGGTTCTGTTGAGGCAGTATTTTGTGCTGCACTGTGGTATATGGTTCTGCTGGGTCAGCATTTTGTGCTGCACTGTGGTATCTGGTTCTGCTGGGGAAGTATTTTGTGCTGCACTGTGGTATCTGGTTCTGCTAGGTCAGTATTTTGTGCTGCACTGTGCTATCTGGTTCTGCTGGGTCAGTATTTTGTGCTGCACTGTGCTATCTGGTTCTACCAAGGCAGTATTTTGTGCTGCACTATGGCATTTGGTTCTGCTGGGG
Organism: Bufo gargarizans; assembly: GCF_014858855.1. NCBI lineage: Eukaryota > Metazoa > Chordata > Amphibia > Anura > Bufonidae > Bufo > Bufo gargarizans. The sequence goes on from NC_058081.1 coordinate 500,349,883, forward strand.
CAGTACTTTGTGCTGCACTGTGGTATCTGGTTCTGAAGGGGCGGTATATTGTGCTTCACTATGGTATCTGTTTCTGCTGGGGCAGTATTTTATGCTGTACTATGGTATCTGGTTCTGCTGAGGCAGTATTTAGTGCTGCACTGTGGTATCTGGTTCTGCTGGGGCAGTATTTTATGCTGCACTACGGTATTGTTGGCCCCGCATTCTGTTAATTAGGAGTCGGCCCACTTTTAGTTTTTTTCCCAGGGCCACTTTATGTTCTCACTCTGCCCCAGATGTCTGGCCACGCGGGTGACTCTTTTTAAACCTGTCAAAAATCTGAACTCCTAAATCCTTCTCTTCTGATGTCCTGGTTAACACAGAGCTACTGATGCACTGGATTCCTTCTCCCCAAGTTATTTTACATTTGAATACATTGAACTTCAGTTTACATTGTTCTGCCCATCTATACAGTGAAGCTAAACCATCTTCTCCCATGTCACTTAGAAGCATATTAAAAGGCGTAAGGCCTAGGAGAAACCCTTGTGGTCCACTCCTAGTCACTAGATCCTCTTCAGAATCCATTAAGTGCAACACTCTGATATCCATCCTTAAGCCAACTGCAAATCCACTGAAGTCCCAGGGATTAAGCTCCCAATAAATTATCTTTCAGCTCCTTATGTGGTGCTGTGTCAAAGACGTCGCTGAAATCCATGGAGGCGATATCCGTGGTGCCACCTTCATCCAATGAACTTCGTTTAACGTGACCTACCTGGTGTGAAGCCATGGGGGGGGGGGGGGGAATTTATCATGAGGGGAATATCTGAGGTCAGTTTTGCTTGAGTCTGTGTTGGAGTACTTTATGTCACATTTATCAAATGTCTCGTTATTTGATAAATTTGTCTTATCCTGGAACCTAACTCTTTTGTCTAGGAAAGTGACTCCGTTTTCCTACTCCACCCTCCTCGGATTCGCGATGAATGGCATTCTATTGTATGTAGCTGGCACAATGATGTGCCCCAAATGTCATGTTCAATGCTGATCGCGGAATCTGAGAGTCACAATGAGGCTTTTCGGAGTATAAAAAAATATATATACATACTCATGTCATCCATTTGATTGCGGAGAGGCCGTCGCGGCCATCTTCATTGAAGTATAAGCACCAAATCTTGCACGCGCTGATCTGATGATGTCAGCACATCATCACACTGGCGGGGAGTGGTGACGCCATCACTGATGATGTCACCGCACCTGGCCAATGCGCTGACGTGGTGACATCACACGTCAGCGCACGCAATATTTGGCGCGTATTCTCCAATCAAGATGGCCGCGACGGCCTCTCCGTGGTCAAATGGATGAAGTGAGTATGTTTTTTAGGTTTTTTTGTACCGCCATTTCAGGAAAAGTGTATTAGTTACCAACGAAGCACCAAGAAATTCAGATTCGTGGAGAATCAAATTTTTCCTGAAAATTCGGATCGAATTCCACTTCGTTAAATTTGACTAGCTCAACACTACTTTTTAACATAGCTAACCACACCCACTTTTCCACCCACATTACAAAACTGGAGTGAATGGTGTAAAAATGCAAAAAGGTCACAAAATGTTTCCATAAACAAATGCAAAAAGTCGCAAAAGCCTTATTTTGGGACTTTTTGACGGCAGAATTCTGGAGTGAAGGAATCATATGCAGTGATGGTCAGTTTGCAGTGTTCGCCAGCGAACACATGCGGGCTGCCATCTTTAGTAGGTAGACTCACCCGTACGGCGATGCATCGGTGACTGCATTTGATTTCAGACCGGCTCGCGGCACAGGTAAGGGCTTACCTGTGCATCGCCGGATGGGTAAGTCTACCTTACTAAAGATGGCAGCTCGCATCTGTTCGCTGGCCAATACTGCGAACTGACCATCACTGATTATATGTTCATTGACAACCCCATCCCTATGTAATTGTAACATGGGGGCCTTCATGTTGCCTTATATGATCTATGTACCAGAAAGGGTTTGTGACTATACAGTGCAATTAGTTTGGCACTACAAACGCTGGATGTGTAACACCCCAGAGAAGTGTTACCACTTCTGCACCCTGCTACTGTCTTTATTGTTCTAACCTCATGTCATTTTGTCTATTTATTCCAGGTCCTCCACAATGTGCATTCCTATTTTGTTATGCAACTGTTATGTTCACATGTAATGTGCTTGGTTCACCAGCAGGGGGCAGAAAACACGGAAGAGCTGCATGTACATAGAATGGAACTTACCATTTCATTCTAACCCCCCTCTGGAGAGAAGTGGATGGCTCCTACTTCCTGCAGAAAGGGAGGGGCAGAAGTTCCAGTTAGTCTAGCTTACCCCCAGCTAGGGGAAGGGTGTGCAGGGGCACGTCTCTCCTGAACGTGCCCACTCCACCCAGAGCACCCTAAGCACTGCTGGCCATGGAGGCGAAAGCTTGAAGCCTCAGGAGCCAGGAGGAAAATTCCCTGGTATAACCTAGAGCCAGACTACAGAGAGAGAGTGCAGCATACAGAAGAGTCAGAGAGAAAGATATAGCAGAGTCGAGTTTGCCTGCCAGTTTAATGCTAAAGCCTGCTGGAACTAAGACAAAGCATGAAGACTGTTTCTAATGAACATTTATTCAAGTAAAGCTGCTGTTCAACTATATACAAAGTCAGGACTCAATCTTTTCTTTCAAATCCCTCAATTATTCCCCCTATTTATTGCTTCAGAGCCAAAGCCTGTTGTCCAGCCGTATCCAGATAGGAGCACCGTGACCCACATAAGGAGACATTTTAGGCCGCACTATATCATTCGGCATTCCTACACCTGGGCCGCGCATTATAGTAGGGCCCTGGGGTGGAGGCGCCCATTGCAGATGGCACTGCCATATCTACACCACATGGCAATGTGAAGTATTGTTATATTCGCAATATATTAACTGTTTGGCACAATTTTCTACACACTATACGACAGTGTTATGTGGCAAAATATGATTCAGCACTCTTATGTCTTCACTGTACGACATCATTATGGGAGCGATATGTGGCAGTATTATGTGGTACTGTTATGAAGCACTGTGTGGTGGTAATATTAAGGTACTTTATTATGGCATCAATCTATAGTGGGCATCAATGTCAGTGGGGTATTAAAAACTTGCAGATGAAAAAAACCCGCCTAGTGCCTTTCACGTCAGACCATGAGTAATTCACAATGTAGCTGAGTTTGTCATTTGTCGCTCATGATGTTTTATCTGTTGTATGCCACCCAAATAGTGGGAATGATGACACCTCTAACACAGCTGCATGTCACAGGAGACGTGCCAGGATGTCAAGAGGTGAATAGGCCATAGCAGTTCAATCACAGACTGATCAAAGAAAAGGCCTAGCAATTGGGCCTAGAAGCAGCACAGAGTATTTTAGGGTAGGAGTGTACTGACCTTATGAGAGGCAGTGACCTGCCCATTCATGTGCTGCTGTTAGTGAGAGCAGTGTTATGAAAAGAGTAATAGAGCCAAGTAAAAGATCACAGGAGTAGGACCTTTCAGCAGCACAGAGTATTCCAGGAGAGGAGTGTGATGATCTTTCAAGAGGCACTGTCCACTTATGTATAGTGTTGAGCGCGAATATTCGAATATCGAATTTTTTTCGCGAATATCGGCACTTCGCTAATTCGCGAATATTTCGAATATAGTGATATAAATTCGATATTTCGAATATTCGTTTTTTTTTTTTTTTTTTTTTTTTTATTGTTATATTTTTTTCTTTCCCACTTCCCTAAAGTTGTTCTTACCTGTCCTTTGGATTCCTGGCTTTCTGGCTGCTCCAGTCAGTGCCCGTTGCCGCTTCTGCCGACTTCCATGCTCATGGAGCGTCCCCATCACCATGGGAACATCTCCATATACTAGAATGTACTGTCGGATTTGAGAATTACGTTGAAATCGCAATTCGATTTTTTCAAGTTATAAAATTCGAATTTCGATTTTAACTTAGCACTGCTATATGCCATATTAGTTAGCCTAATATGGCATATAGCAGTGCTAAGTTAAAATCGAAATTCGAATTTTATAACTTGAAAAAATCGAATTGCGATTTCAACGTAATTCTCAAATCCGACAGTACATTCTAGTATATGGAGTCGTTCCCATGGTGATGGGGACGCTCCATAAGCATGGAATATGGCTTCAATGGCTTGGTAGAATTAGCGAATTGACGAATATATTCGTTATATTCCACAAAACGAATATAACGAATGTATTCGTCATATTCCACAAAACGAATATAACGAATGTATTCGTCATATTCCACAAAACGAAGATAACGAAGTATTCTGCATCTTCATTTTAGCTACCTATTCATCAATTTCGCTAATTCTAGCAATGATATAGGAAAGTTGACTATAGAGACAGCTAAGTATAATTCGCTATGCGATTATATGACTGCTTTTTTTTATAAATAGTATAATTATAATAATTATCAGGTATTATAATTATTCTATTTATTTAAAAAAAAAGCAGTAATATAATCGCATAGCGAATTATACTTAGCTGTCTCTATAGTCAACTTTCCTATATCATTGCTAGAATTAGCGAAATTGATGAATAGGTAGCTAAAATGAAGATGCAGAATACTTCGTTATCTTCGTTTTGTGGAATATGACGAATACTTCGTTATCTTCGTTTTGTGGAATATGACGAATATATTCGTTTTGTGGAATATAACGAATATATTCGTCAATTCGCTAATTCTACCAAGCCATTGAAGCCAACCATATAGTAAACCAGGTCCAAGTTGGAATCGCAATTCGATTATGTCAAGTTATAATAATCGAATTTCGATTTTAGCTTAGCACTGTTATATGCCATATTAGGCTAACTAATATGGCATATAGCAGTGCTAAGTTAAAATCGAAATTCGATTATTATAACTTGAAAAAATCGAATTGCGATTTCAACGTAATTCTCAAATCCGACAGTACATTCTAGTATATGGAGATGTTCCCATGGTGATGGGGACGCTCCATGAGCATGGAAGTCGGCAGAAGCGGCAACGGGCACTGACTGGACAGCTAAGTTTAATTCGCTATGCGATTATATTACTGCTTTTTTTTTAAATAAATAGAATAATTATAATACCTGATAATTATTATAATTATACTATTTATAAAAAAAAGCAGTCATATAATCGCATAGCGAATTATACTTAGCTGTCTCTATAGTTAACTTTCCTATATCATTGCTAGAATTAGCGAAATTGATGAATATGTAGCTAAAATGAAGATGCAGAATACTTCGTTATCTTCGTTTTGTGATATATGACGAATACATTCGTTATATTCGTTTTGTGGAATATGACGAATACATTCGTTATATTCGTTTTGTGGAATATAACGAATATATTCGTCAATTCGCTAATTCTACCAAGCCATTGAAGCCATATTCCATGCTTATGGAGCGTCCCCATCACCATGGGAACGACTCCATATACTAGAATGTACTGTCGGATTTGAGAATTACGTTGAAATTAGGCTAACTAATATGGCATATAGCAGTGCTAAGTTAAAATCGAAATTCGAATTTTATAACTTGAAAAAATCGAATTGCAATTTCAATAGGAGAGTAGCCTTTAAGTTAAAATCGAAATTCGATTATTTAAATCGCATATTAATCGCGATAACAAGAATAATGACGAATATTCGATTTCGACGAATATAAAACGAATATTCTATCGAATATTCGCGAATTTCGTCGAAATCGAATATGGCACCTGCCGCTCATCACTACTTATGTAATGATTTTGGTGAAACAACGCTGTATGTGACAGAGGCAGGGTTATAATGTGAGGAGAGAAATGGATACAAATAACAGGTTGTCGGAGAAGAGCCTTCCAGCAGCACAGAGTATTTCAGTAGTGATCTTATGAGAGACTGTGATTTAAAAATGTTTCCAATATAATAATGTTACATGCGCACTGAAATCATTCTTACAGTATCTGAACGGCATCTAGACCACATCCATCTCCATTTGGACGCTGATGTCTGGACACAAGAGGAGGGGAGGAGGAGGGAAAACACAATTCTTTTACATTACCAGCCGCGATGCCGTAGCTCTGGATGGCGGTTCTGCATTTAGTTTAACATCCACTTAAGTGTTTAGAGGCTTCAGAATAAAATGAGGCACTTACATATGAGCACCATAGGAAGTGCCTCCCTGTAGGTGGTCACTTCTACCTGACACTTGAGGAGAAAAAAAATCACTTTTGCAGTAATTAATTTTCAGCCTATATAGCAGGGATAATAGGTTATCAGTTGTGGAAAATCTGAGGTGGTCAGGTGTAGCAGAGCCGAGTTTGGCAGCGTATTTTGCAGCAGAAGTCGCCTGTTTCTGCCGTGCTTTTTCACTGAATGCCGCAGACCTACTTGTGGCTTAGCCCCATTCACTTGAGGTAAATTGCGGGCAGACACCCACCATGGCTTGCAGCGGCATCTGTCCCAACCTCTCTCCAAGAAGGGTCATGCTTTAAAATGCCAGCTGCGAGAGCGGCAGCATGGCCCCCATTGCAACAATAGGAGGCAGACACCACGTGGCCGCCATCAGAATTATGTGTAACAGTAAGGCCTCATGCACATATGCATTGTCCATGGGCCGGACCAATTTAACTTGAATGGGTCCGTAGTCTGTCATATTTTTTTGCGGTGCGGAACAACGGAAAGAAACACCACGGAAGCACTCCATAGTGTTCCGTTCCGTGACTCCGTTCCGTGAAAGTGAATGGGTCTGCATCCGTGATGCGGGATGCACATGGCCGGTGGCCGTGGATTGCCGACCCGCCGTTTGCAGATCGCAATAAGGCCACGTCCGCCCAACGGCCGTGTGCATGGGGCCTAAAAGTGAAAGTTCAGTTCTGTGGGTAACACGATTTTCTCTTCGTTTTGGTAAATAAGGCCCATACTAAGGATTTTGGCACAAATTGGCCTGCACCAAATGTGTTTTTGTGTGTTTTAACACTTTTTGCACGAAATGTATTAACACCATGCCCCACTTTCTTTTACGATTAGTGTATCATATGCTAGCCTTTAGGTGGTGTCATTTCTGGTGAGTTGTAAGTCCTGTAAAAGGTAATGCTACATGAAGCAGGGTCAGTGGAGCTGAATTATAAAAACTGTATTAAATTAAAATGTCCGACAGCAACCAATCACAGCACTGCTTTCATTTTACACGAGTGCTGTAAGAAATGAAAGCTGCTCTATGACAGGTTGCTGTGGGCAACAAAGACAATTTTGTAAATCTTCCCATATGAATTCCTGAATGTGTAAAATTCCACGTCCAGTTGTGAACACAGAACTCAGCTGCTGATGGTTTAGATACCTGCTAGCCCCTCTGACTGCTGACACCCCCCGCCAAGTATCAAACTTCCTTTTGATAATTGTGACCTATATGGAAAAGAATAATCTATTCCGGTCCCGTTTCCATGGAGATAAAGAGCGGAGAACATGGGGACTCCATAACAGAGCAATTTGTCCTGCTGTTCTCCATGACAGAAAAGACACTATTCAATCCACACAGAGAGTTCTCCTTGGGTGGGAATGCGGAGAGACACTTAATCATGGCCGACTCTGGGAAACTCTGGGGGTTAATCCTTGTGGGGGTGGAAGAAAAAATGGAAAAGTTGCCGCGAACGGGACCGGAGGTTCTGTGCTCTACAAGATTTACATAGCGTCTACAATATGTTTACATGTAGCAGAGCTGAGTTCGCTATTGGAAACTGTTCATGATGGTAACACAATGTTGTCTCTGATATCACATAGGTCTACTGTTAACCTGACAATTCAGCACTGCTACATCTAATGCGATTTAACCGAAGCTGCATCTTTGGTGCACCTCAGTAAACTGAGATAGTGTGGTAGGCTTACCAGCAGTCCTATGTAAAACCACAGCAATCGTGATATTGACACCAACAATGACCAACTCAGCTTAGTTGTTGCTGATGACATAATTCCAGTGTAGTCCTTATTAGCTGAGCTGTCATTAGCAGCAGATGTCTCCGTACTAACCACGTTTCATGAATGACTGAGACCTTAAATGAACTTCCTACAATGGACACTTCTGACCACAAGATGTCTGATACATGCAGACTCCCGACACTGGGATCCCCCTGATCACTAGCATGGGATTCCTAAGCCCTCCATTAATCTATGGGTGGACCGAACAAATGATGTCTCTGGGGGAGAATATGTGACAGAATGCTTAGGCTTCCTTCATCCCTCCCTTCCCTTTCTTCTCATGTCCTAGTATCACACATTTATCTATCTATCTATCTATCTATCTATCTATCTATCTATCTATCTATCGCTTTGTTCACATCACCGTTCAGTCTTTCACAAAGTTCTTGAGCTTCTTTGGGGCGTTTTGTCGCGCGTTCCCGTACATAGACTTCCGGGAACGCGCGACAATGGGCATTCGCTTGTTCCGGAGCCGCGATTGTAAACGCGCATACAATCGCGCATAAAGAGCGCTCCATCCCGAACGCTCAGGTATGAATGCAGCCTAAATTTTACCTGTTATGTGCCACCATAAAATATTTTTTTTCTTTGTGTTTCTAGCTATGGCTAGTGCACCTTTGCATTGGGATGTGCTGATGCCATATCTATCTATCTATCTATCTATCTATTTATCTCATATCTATTTATCTATCTATTAGTGATGAGCGCATAGGCAATATTTAGCAAATTTTTGGCCCGAACATTCGCCATTAATTTGCAAATTCGAGAATTCATGATCTCCAGTCATTGTTTACTTGATTGCGAAAATTAGCAATGTAATATATTTGCGATAAATTTGCAATTTGAATATTCAACACTATTCATGAATGTATAGCACTATATTCTAAATATTTTCGCGAATTCTCGAAGTGGCGATATTCGCGATTCGAATATTCACGCTCAATACTGCTATCTATCTCATATCTATCTATCTATCTATCTATCTATCTATCTATGTTCTATCTAATAGCTTTCTCATCTATTTATCTAGTATCTATCTATTATCTATCTATGTCATATCTATCTCTTCATCTATGTATTCTCTATGTATCTATGTCATATCCATCTATCTCATATCTATCTATCTATCTATCTATCTATCTATCTATCTATCTATCTAGCTATCTATCCCATATCTATCTATTATCTATCTATCTATCTATCTATCTCTCTCTATCTCTCTATCTCTCTATCTATCTATCTATCTATCTATCTATCTATCTATCTATCTATCTCTCTATCTATCTATCTATCTCTCTATCTATCTCTCTATCTATCTATAATCTATCTAGCTAGTTCTTTAGTGTCAACCCATGTCTGACAGTTAGCTCTCATGGATATGACCAAATAGTACCATACAGCCCCCTCCCCACCCCCACCCTCATACAGTAGTTCACAAAACAGCAACTGGATACAAGATCAGTAATTAATGCCCAAGGCTTTCATAAGCTTCCAACATCTGGCTGCCAGGCATTACCCATGTTCCTCTATATCCTTCTCTTCCGCCCAGATGAGGTTTTGCACCCGCAGTGCAGGGAACATGTGTTGTGTGCTTACACCAAGGGTGCACAACCTGCGGCCCGGGGGCCACATGCGGCCCTCAATATCATTCTGTGCGGCCCTCAACCATCTAGTGACAGACATGTATGTCTAGGTCTTGTGGCTGCTCACATGCATTTTTCATGTATTCTCCCATTAGATGGGAGTCCTGGATGTGTAAGCAGACATTTATGGTGTATACTGTATGTACAATATGCAATAAATACAGTATATCAGTTGGTAATACCCCTTTAACTGTTATTTTCGGCCCATGGGATTCCTTCAGTCTGACAAAGTGGCCCCCAACCAGAAAAGGTTGTGCACCCCTGGCTTACACTGTATAGCAGACATGAGTTTGTTGCACTGAGAACCCTCAGTGTATATGTACTGTTAGCGTATAGTCAGACACAGGCGTCCTAGCCTCGGTCATTCCCCATAATGTGCCCTCTGGCCCAGACGGTATATCATCCTTATTCTGAGAGCACATTATAAAATATTAATGGATATGTTAAAAACAACATGTGGCTTACAGTGCGGTTCAAGCCTGAGCTGCAAGACACGTTTCATGCAATTTTGATACCTAGGGTCTCCTCAGTGACACTGTAACCTACCAGTGGCGTAGCATGGCTTGCCAGCACCCGGGCCTACCGAGTATTGCCCCCCCACCTGTGGCCACGCCCCTTTTTACAGATAATATAGTAGATATCACTTGCAGTCATGCGTAACACCACAGACAACACAGTAATAACTCTCTGAGTACAGATAATGTAGTAGATGGGTGTGAGGCCCCAGATTTCAGAACACGCACAGTGTGACCTGAAGTCTGGGGCCAGGATGCGGCAGGGTGGGCCAAGTTCTATATCCACCCTCCCATCACTACAGAACATACAGGGTACTACAGCGCCACATACCCAGGGCTGGGACAAGGTCCACCCCCAACAGAGGCTGAGCTGCCCAAGTGCGCCCCCAGACATTTAGATGTTATTTATTCCTGCAGCTCTAATGCTCTGATGATCACTGATCAGTAGATGACTCAAGTCAAGCCCCCCCCCGCCATTTAGATATGTATGTTTGTTATTAATCATCATCCACCCCAACCACCGGGGCATTCCTTGTAATTTTCCCCCATTCAGAACCCCATCAGACCTCAGATCAGACGGATAAGAAAATTATCTTTATTTAAAAACTATCTTACTTCACTTCAGGGCAGACTCTCACGCTCTATCCCTGCTGGGGCCTGGGCTGGGTCGTGACACAGTGCTGCTGCCTGCTGCTGCCTGCTGCTGGTCTCCAGAGGGCGCACATGTGACCTGACTGCGTACAGCGCGTCAGGTCAAAGTGCGCGCTGTACGCAGCCAGTCAGGCAAGTGACTGAGCAGAGCCCGGAGCAGCGGAGCGGCCGAGCCAGGAGGCGGAGCGGGGAGGGAGCACGGAAGTCAGTGCCAAGTGCTCACTACTCCCTCCGTCCTCCAGCGCGGCTGGCAGCCCGGCAGGCGCGGCAGCAGCAGCGATGTGGTCAGTGGCCTGCCTGCCGCCCAGAGGCTGGGGAGCTGGCCTGCGCCCTTAAGCTGGAGCCTCCCCAGCCTCTGTGTCGGCCCGGCCCTGCACATACCTCTTACGTCCAGTGACGTCTCCTTTGATGTAGATGTTCTTTTCCCTCATCTTCTCCTTTCAGACCTTCAAACCAGACCACCATCTTTCAGCCATTTCTCGTCTCTGCAGTTTGACCAAAAAAATCTTAGTTTACTACTTTTCCATCATCCTCCCATCTTCTGGACAAATCATCCTACCACCCCCAATACTGTGCAGCTGTGCTCCCCAATACTAAACTGCAGAAACAGATAAATCCCCTGACAATACTAGTACCATGCAGATAGTGCCCTTAAATAATTATTTGCACACAGTGCCCTAAAATAACTTTGCCCAGAAAATAGTGCCCCTGACACTAATAGTGTAAACATAACGTCCCCCAAAAATAATTGTGTTAAGCTGATACTGTGCCAAGGTGCCCCCATAGCAATAGTGCTCCCCAAAGTCCCACCAATAGGAATAATTCTCTGCTAGAGCAAACATGGTAGTAATAGTGCTCCTACAGTGCCCCCAGCATGTGCCCTCTGTGCCCTAGAAGTAATAATGCTCCCATAGTGCCTATACTAGTAATTATGTTCCCCATAGACCCCCAATAGTAATAAAGCCCACCATAATGCCTCCCCAGTAGTAATAATTCTCCTTATAATGTGACAGTAAAAAAATGCCCCCGTATAATGTGTGCCATTGCAAAATGCCCCCAGTTGAGCTAATGTTCCCATAGTGCCCCCATAATGTGTCGGTATAAAATACCTCTATATAGTAAATTCCCCCTTAGTGCTCCTTTCCCGCCTTCCTCCTAGTGCCCCCCATAATGTACCAGTATAAAATGTCCCATATATAGTGCCCCAAGTGTCCCCCATAATTTGCAAGTATAAAATACCCCTTCTTAGTGCCCCCTGTAGATGACCCCATAGTACCCACCACAATGTGTCCCAGTATAAAATGCCCCTATACAGAGCCCCCCATATAAAATACCCCTTCTTTGTGGCCTCAGTAGATGCCCCCATAGTGTTCCTCTCTCCCCTTTCCCAATAGTGCCCCCCATATAAAATATTCCTTCTTTGTGGCCTCAGTAGATGCCCCCATAGTGCCCCCCAATAATGTGCCAGTAAGAAGTGCCCCCATAGATGCCCCCACAGTGCCCCTAATAATGTGCCAGTAAGAAGTGCCTCCATAGATGCCCCCAATAATGTGCTAGTAAGAAGTGCCTCCATAGATGTCCCCTAATAATGTACCGGTAAGAAGTGCCCCCCATAGATGCCCCCCAATCATGTGCCAGTAAGAAGTGCCCCCCATAGATGCCCCCCAATCATTTGCCAGTAAGGAATGCCCCCCAATCATATGCCAGTAAGAAGTGCCCCCCATAGATGCCCCCCTAATCATGTGCCAGTAACAAGTGCCTCCACAGCCCTCCTCTCCTGTATTGTACCATTTGAAAAAAATAAACACATAAACACTGGCAGCGATGGTATAAAAATAAACACTGGCAGCGATGCGATGCAAGCCTCTTCTGGCCTGTGTCCCGCGCTGTACGGCTCAGACGGTGCCATGACTGCATTGCGCCGCCTGCACTGGCCTCTGATAGGCTGCAGTCCTAGTGCCTAGTGCGAGTTGCTTAACTGGTAACCAAGGGCAACCAATGTGGGCCACTACCCGCCATATCTTACCTTAAATTAGTACCTGGGGAGGCCAGAGCCTCCTTTTGTCTCCCTCCCCACCACACCAGAACCACCATAACCACCAACTCCAAGGACCCCCCACCTCCCCAGGCCGCTATGACAAAGCCCACTAACCAATTACTGCCGGACCACCAAAATCCACTCACAACCACCCCAGGCCCCCCAACCCCCACTCCTAACTGCTCCAAGGCCCTTACCTAACCCAACAGCAGCCTAAAAGGGAGGGTGGGTGGGTGGGGGCTGCTGCCACACTGAAAAATGGCCCCTTTTCCCGCCCTTACTAACCCTCTTAAGCCCTAAACCACACCCCTAACCCCTTCCGTCGCCATTCCCCTTCCGTCGCCATTCCCCTTCCTTAACCCTTCATATCCCAGGAATCAGCTCCCTCCAAGCCCCGGTCATGCCAGGCCTACATCCAGGCTTGCAGCCCCAATTCCGGCCTGAACTTGATCCTCCTCCTCCCCTACCCCTGACAGCAGAAATGGCAGCTCCCCTTCCCCCCCATGTCTACTATTCACTGTATTATACTAGGTAGACCCTGTGGTGACTGAGGAAATATAGGACATTTACAGAGAGCCGACGGACAGGGAAAGGGGACTTGCAGGCTGCTGGCCGGTGAAGATGATGCCACTTTCCTCATAAAAGAGATATTATATAGTTTCAAAAAGTCACATGTAACAATTATATATGCAAATAAGTAACTAATTTATTATGAGCGGTATTTCATGTGCCAGCATTAATCAGAAGTGCGCGGGAGTAAGATGTGCCTAAGGGGATCTATCACCAGCAACCTACCTATCAAAGCAAGGGCATAGATAGATACCTTTAGGTCACCCAAGTAAAATGAGAACCCAGGTCCAGACGAGATTGCATCGCTACTGTCCGGTCCTGTCAATCAAAGCAGAGAGGGATCGGCTGGGATCTAAAAGAAGCAGAGGTTTGGTGCAAGGAGAGCAACAGTGACGCCTTTTTTGCACCAAGCGGCGTATTTACATATTGGGAAACGCCTCATATCTTATAGGGAGCAAAGAAAAAAAAATGTTATGTTTTACTAAGGTGACCTAAAGCTACCCTTTAAGAGGTGCACTGGCTGCCAGCGATCCGCCAGAAAAGCTGCTGGTTTTGGCTGGAGAGTCGCCACTTTGCTAAGCCCAGTCCACTTTTTTTTTTTTTTTTTTTACAAAAGTGACAAGAGCAGGATGAAATTGAAAAAAGTCACAGGTTTGTACAGAACCATACCGTGCGCGTCTCATCATAAAAAAGGCTCATTGAGAAAAGGGTCGGTAAGATGATTTTGTTGACCTCCTCCCAACAACTATTGATGCCTTGTAGGGAAACTTAAAGACTGATGAAAAGAACGTGAAGATCAGATAGGTGACATTTAATATGGAAATGTCCAATATAATTCTAAACTTCAGACCGACACTGAAATGTAGCGCAGATAAAAATCCCCCCAGCGGCCTTATATAGAGGCATGGAAGAAAAGCCAGATCTAACAGATAAAAGTCAGGCAGTATTTAATGTGGACTCAAGGACTGCACCAAACTGGATCTGATGTGAACCAGCAGAATACACATTAGGTGCACCAATGTGGTTGTCAAATATCTGACAGTCATACATTACAGAGAAGAGTGGCTGCATGAAATATGACCCATCCTGGAGGACACAGCACGTTCTTCTATTAAGCCTCATTCACAAGTCAGTGTTTCACGGCCGTGCGCTGTACGTGTTCTCCGTGGACAGCACACGTCCCCATTCACACATCAGTGTTTTGGCACGGTCCGCGGGTCCTGTGTTTTCAGCACGGATGCATGTCCTATCTTGGTCCGTGTTCCCGGATCCCGCACGCCTATTATAGTCTATGGGTCCGTGAAAACTACGGAAGCAACACGGATGCCATCCGTGTTAATGAGGCTTTACACTGATTTCAATACAAATGGTGTAATGCTTCATTTGCCCTGTAGTGGCACTGCAGGGAAATTGAACACCTGGCTGCCAGGTTTCTCAACTAAGAGAGGATCCAAGAAGCAGCCTATCAACAGGCGACCCATCAAACAAAAATGAATCGCCCAAAGTGGTCAATCCCTTTAAATAATTACCATGCTAGCCTGTGTCATTCCACCCTTCAAACGAGCATGTGACAGACCTCTTAAAATATGGGCACCTTTTTTAGAGTTATACTAGTGGGTACAATGTGCAAAGCATGGGGGGCAATTCCCAACTCTTTGGAGTCTAAAGTCATCAATATAGAAAGCCCCTTTAATGAAGACGACATTTATTGATAAAGGAGAGGGTTATCAAATTGGTGTAAAGGAAAACTGGCTTAGTTGCCCATAGCAACCAATCAGAGTACACCTTTTATTTTCCAAAGGAGCTGTGAAAAATGAAAGGTTGAATCTGATTAGTTGCTATGGGCAACTAAGCCAGTTCTGCTTTATGCCAGATTTGATAAATCTGATTTATCTGCGTGGCAGGTACAGATGTAGAAGGGTTAACACACAAACTATTAACTCAAATTTCTTAACTCATCGCGTTATCTTGAAACAAAAGCCATTGAAAGGCAATTGAAGGCGTTTGCTTAATAACGCATTTATTTTAGATAACACGTCTCATAAAGCATGTGTGTTAACTCTACTACATCTGTATGATGCTTTACTGACCACAGCCCTCAAGCTAGGTGCATAGATATAGGAAGTGCATCAGTATTTGTTCAGTATTTGTTCGCGGAACCTACAGATAAAAGGTATCACAGAAATATTTGTGCCTATTCTGTGTCACACGACCGTTGTGTGTTTTACGGTCCGCAAACCGCGGATCCGCAAAACACGGTTGGCGTCCGTGTGCGTTCCGCAATTTGCGGAACGGCACAGACAGCCTTTAATATAACTGCCTATTCTTGTCCGCAAAGCGCGTGTTATATTTTTTTGGGGCGGACCACGGAACGGAGCAAAGGATGCGGACAGCACACAGAGTGCTGTCAGCATCTTTTGCGGCCCCATTAAAGTGAATGGGTCCGAATCTGAGACGCCAAAACTACTGATCGCGTGAAAGAGGCCTTAAATGGAACATAAATGGCAATATAGTGTAGTCCGGTCTGTACATACCAATCGGGAGAAGCAAAGCTGCACTATAAAGCAAGGAGTCATTGGGGTGACATATTGTTATCCTAATATGGACAAGCACAGAGGTAATAGCGCTACCTTGCATTTGTTTCTCAGAAAACTCAATCAATTGGTTTATTACATGGTGGCTGCATTTAATGATGTCATCCATTATACCGTTGCTTTTTAATTATAGGAGATTCTTAGTCAATTATGCAAATTAGACCCCCAGTCCATTACCTGGCGCTGGGGCCACAGCTGCATACCCTTTTATAAAGTGCACAGATCGCCCACTATGTACAGCGCCGCAAAAGTGTAGTTACAGAGTTTCCTCATTTGCATAAACATATTTAAATGATATATGTTTTTTTATGCGGTATAATGTCAGCATGTCTGAATCCCAGCAGGTTCCACACATATGATAGATCGGAAGCGCTGGCTGCTTGATTTGATGCCTGGCGCGCAAGTGAATCTTATTAGCCTAGATACAAACTGAGACGCTATGGTAAGTGAAAAATAGATCCTCCCGATCCACTTTAAAATTCACTTTAACTAATAGTAATAATTTAAAAAAATAGCTCAGTACCTTTCACTCTTCAGGAATCACTTGTCCAATATATTTTTATTTATTAGTCATTAACGGGAGTTTTAATGTAATTATTTTTTATTTATTTTATGAACTTTTACAAGTTTTATTACTGTTTGTTTTTAGATTTTTATCTAGGAGTATTTGATATTACTAAGTAGTACTATTGCTGAAAATGTGATAATAAGCAATGCTCCCCTAGTCCCATAGGTCACTTTTAGGGATGAGCGAATCGACTTTGGATGAAACATCTGAAGTCGATTCGCATAAAACTTAGTTCCAATACTGTACGGAGCTCCGTACAGTTTTAGAATGTATTTGCTCCGATGAGCCAAAGTTATTGCTTCGCGAAGTCTCGCGAGACTTCGGGTAATAACTTCATAAATTAATTTGTACTGTAAAAAAGCATTTCCCGAACTCGGGTTCGGTTCCAAGGTACCACTGGGAACCGAACCCAAGTTCAGGAAATGTTTTTATACAGTACAAATTAATTTATGAAGTTATTACCCGAAGTCTCGCGACACTTCGCAAAGTAATAACTTCGGCTCATCGGAGCTCCTGTACTGCTCCGTACAATATTGGAGCGAAGTTTTATGGGAATCGACTATTGATGTTTCATCAGAGGTCGATTTGCTAATCCCTAGTCACTTTGTCAAATAATGTAATGGTCTACACTGGAAGGGTCATTTATCCTTCCTTGATGGCCGTCCTAATTTTACTGAAATCCCATCTTTCCAGTTGCAAGACTTTGTATAATTTGAAGCTCTTGAACCCTAATGCAAAATCTATAGCAAGGGCCCTGTCAGGAGGGGAAGGTTGCTGATACTACTGGCACTTGGCGTCGGCAAACCCCTCCTACCAAATCAGCTGTTATCACTGGATGGAGGGGGAGCTGTATCTGGCTACATATTTCCTCTGCAGTGGCCCCTGAGGAGAAGTATAGTAGTTACATGCTGGCCAGTCATACTTATATGGGTCCCTCTCGGCTATTATGTCTAAACAGCCTAATAAGGCATATGTACAGTAGTCTAATAATTTAATAGGGATTCATACTGATTTGGCAGAAGACAGTATGGTGAAAGAGAACTGGTCTACCACCCACCACGATAGGACAGGCTGATGATTGGGTTTAAAGCGCTTGTCCGAGTGAATACTGAAGACCTATCCTCAGGATAGGTCATCGTAATCTGATCGGTATAGGTTCTCCTCCTGGCACCTTCACCAGTAAGATGTTTGAAGAGGCCGCAGAATTCTAGTAAGCACTGTGAACTTTTCCTAGGCCAATGATGTCATGTTCATTGGGCACCTGGCCTAGACTCAGGTCAGTCTTTTTTTAAGTGAATGGGACTGAACTGCGATACCAAGCACCAGTGGCGCACATAGAGAAGTAAGGGCCCCATAGCAAGGATCAAACCAGGCCCCCCAAACGGGACAGAAGGGTTTCTGCCTAACCCCCTTTCAATGACCCATGGGTAATTTTTCCACTGCCTCAATTGCTAAAAGCTGTTTCTTTAGAGCAGAGGTACTCAAGTGGTGGACCGCTGTCCGAATCCAGACCGTGGCTGCCAGCTGTCCAGACCCCTGCATGCAGTGGCATGCTAAGGGTGCTTATTGCTGGAGCGCAGGGAGCTGCAGTCCCTTCACTCACCGCTCAGCTCCCTGCGCTCCTCCCCTCCTTCAGGCCGGCGGCGCTTTGAATGGTGAAGTAGGAAGACTTCTTCCTGCTCCACTATTCAGCCTGCAGACACAGATTGCGCTGTCGGCATGTGTGGGCGGAGTCTGCAGCCCGGAAATCTGCATAAGCTCCTCCCACATAGTGCTGCAGAGCGATCTGTGTCTACAGGGGAGAGAGGACTGTGAGCTTCAGCAACGGGACAAGGTGAGTAGTTACTGTGTTTGTTTTTTTGTTTGTTTTTTACTCAGAGGGGGCACAATTGGCATTTCTACTTTGGAGGGGGCACAATGGGCATTGCAAATGTGAAGGGGTACAATGGACATTTCCACTCTGGAGGGGGCACAGTGAGTATTTCTACTCTGGAGGGGGCATAATGGGCATTTCTACTATGGAGGGGGCACAGTGCACAGAGGGCATTACTACTCTGAAGGGGGCACAGTGCACAGAGGGCATTACTACCATGAAGGGAGCACAGAGGGCATTAATACTGTGAAGGGGGCACAATGGACATTACTAGCACAAAGGGCATTACTACTATTAAGGGGGCACAATAGGGATTTCTAATACGGAGGGGGCACAGAGGGCATTATCACTGTGAATGGGGCACAATGGGCCTTATTACTGTAAAGGGGCACAATGGGCATTACTACTATTAAGGGGGCACAATGGCCATTATTACTATGAAGGGGGTACAATGGGCATTACTACTATTAAGAGGCATTATTACTGTGAAGGAGGCACAATGGGGATTAATACTGTGAAGGGGGCACAAAGAGGGCTTACAACTATGAACGGGCACAGAGAGGGCATAACTACTGTGAGGGGGCACTTATGGAATCATACTCTGTGGGGAGGAACTAAGGAGGCATTGCAATGTGTCAGGGGCACTAAGGAGAATCATAATGTGTGGGGGCACCAAGGGATCACCCTGCTGTGAGGGTGCACTTATGGGTATCATACTCTGTGGAGCACTAAAGGATTATCATACTGTATGGGGGGCATTAAAGGGCTTCTGTCACCCCACTAAACTTTTTTTTTTTGTTTACTTATAATTCCTATACTGCGATTTATGCATACATAATCTAATTAATCATTTCGGTTCAGTAGATTCTGTTAAAAACATACGGGATTGTCCTCTGCCTAGCCCTGTCTGCTATCAGGATCTCGCGCCTGCGCCGTAACAGTATTTAGTCGGCGCAGGCGCACTGAGAGGCGGCCGCTCGCTCAGCCGCTCCATCCTCAATGCACCTGCGCCGATGACGTCATCGGCGCAGGCGCATTGAGGATGGAGCGGCTGAGTGAGCATCCGCCTCTCAGTGCGCCTGCGCCGACTGAATACCGTTACGGCGCAGGTGCGAGATCTTGATAGCAGACAGGGCTAGCCAGAGGACGATCCCGTTCCCTGGCCCTGTCAATCAACATGCGGAGGGGGCGTCTTTAGGATAGGAGGATGCGGCTGCTACCAGCAAGTAGCCGCCCTACTTGCTGGTAGCAAGGTAATTTGCATATAAGTACGTTTTTAACAGAATCTACTGAACCAAAATTATTAATTAGATTATGTATGCATAAATCACAGTATAGGGATTATAAGTAAAACAAAAAAAACTGTTTAGTGGGGTGACAGGAGCCCTTTAAAGGGGCATCATTATTGTTAGGGCACTGAAAGGACATTCTTACTGTTTGGTCAGCAGAAAGGAGATTAGGTGGGTTTGGAGGTGTGGATTGTTGTAAAATCGCTACACGCCAATGGTAATGTCCCTACTTATATATATTTTTGTTTTGCAGCTCGGACCTTCATCCTAGAGTAGACTCAGATATGTGGACCTTTACAAAAAGTACTTGAGTACCCCTGCTTTAGATGGTAGAGTCCCGACCAAATTTTTACCTTCAGTAGAAGAGGAAATGATCCGAACTGGGCCTCCTCTTGCCCTGGGCCCCATAGCAGTCGCATGGTCTGCCGCTATGGTAGTTACGCCCCTGCCAAGCACAACCGGTCCACAATGGATGGTGCAGTGCCTGGTAAGCTGCCAGGAATTTGTGCATGGTGCCTTCTCCTCAAAAAGCTGATTCGTGTGGTTGCCTGGTGTTGGACCACCACCATTCAGATACTGATGATCCTGAGGATAGGTCATCTCATCAGTATCAAACACTCAGTAGACCTCTTTAACACCATCTAATTCTAGATGCATTACTTTATGAGGGAGGGACACCAAAGTGAATCTTTGCCTCTGGTAAAAGAAAAGTGTAGCTTCATCTTTGGCTAAGGATACCATTATATGATAATTTACTTCTTAAAATATACACTCTATAACATTTAGTATCATCATTACATGAAATATAATTTACAGCTGCTGGACACTATTGACTTAATTAGTATTTTTTGGATGCCGCATAAAATATCAGCAGACAAAAAAAAAATTTTTTATGAACACTGCTGGATCGGTGCCCATCACTCTCCCGCCAAACACGGGGTGATGTTCAAAGGCAAGACTGACTTGTCAGGTCAGCTGAGCATGTTCAAGCAGAAGAGAGGGGTTAGGAAGCCAAAAAGACCACAGATGTGTCGGCTATTGCAAAGTTCATGAATTGCTTCAGGCAGGCAGCACTGCATTGACAGTTCATGAATAAAAAAAGACTATATATACACACCATAATTATCTTCTATGGCGGAGGAAGGACAGTAAAGAAGCTGGACTTATTTTATGTTTGACATTAAACAACCTGTGGACTTATGGATTTATTTGTGTTCCAACATTAATCCCAAGTTCCCTTCCAAAAACTGGCTCTCTGTAGCAAACCTAACTTCAAAAGATCTAAAAAGATTTTTAATTTACTTTTTTACAGTATATCTATGGACTTTTTTATACTTTTAGGGTCCATTCACACGTCCGCAAAATGGGTCCGCATCTTGCGGAATGGGTGCAGACCCATTCATTTTCAATAGGGCCCGAATGTGCTGTCCGCATCCGCATTTGTGGATCCGCACTTCTGCATCCGTGCTTCCGTTTCCGCAAAAAAATAGAACATGTCCTATTCTTGTCCTCAATTGCGGACAAGATTAGGCATTTTCTATTATAGTGCCGGCGATGTGCGGTCCTCAAATTGCGGAATGAACATTGCCGGTGTCCGTGTTTTTTTTTCAGATCCGCAATTTGAAGATCCGCAAAGTAGGTAAGTATGATGCTTCTACTATTGTACTATTGCTAAGTAACCATGGCAACCAGGACTGCAGTAGCGTCCTGGTTGCCATGGTTACCGATCGGAGCCCCAGCGATTAAACTGGGACTCCGATCGGAACTCCGCTGCCACCAATGATCGGGGGGGGGGGGAGATGGGAGGCCGCACACTGCCACCAATGTTGTTAATGCTATAGAGGGAGGGGGGGCCGATGGGGGGCGCACACTGTGCCACCAACGAATTATCACAATAGAGGGAGGAAGGGGGGGGCCGGGGGGGCGCACACTGTGCCACCAATGAATTATTACAATAGAGGGAAGAAGGGGGAGGCCGGGGGGGGGGGCGCACACTGTGCCACCAACGAATTATTACAATAGAGGGAGGAAGGGGGGCGGCACTGGCCACCAATGAAATTTAAACTGGGGAGAGAGGGGGTCTGCCCCCTGCTGCCTGGCAGCCCGGATCTCTTATAGGGGGCTATGATACGCTCAATTAACCCCTCAGGTGCAGCACCTGAGGGGTTAATTGTACGGATCACAGCTCCCTGTAAGAGATCGGGTGCTGCCAGGCAGCAGGGGGCAGTCCTGTACACAGTTTGTAGTGTATTCTAACTAGAAGCGTCCCCATCACCATAAGTGAAAACTTAGATCTGAAAAAGCTTTTATGCAGACGAATCTTCGGATCCGTCTGTATGAAAGTAACCTACGGCCACGGATCACGGACACGGATGCCAATCTTGTGTGCATCCATGTTTTTTCACTGACCCATTGACTTGAATGGGTCCGTGAACCGTTGTCCGTCAAAAAAAAATGGGACAGGTCATATTTTTTTGACGGACAGGATACACGGATCGCGGATGCGGCTGCAAAACGGTGCATTTTCCAATTTTTCCACGGACCCATTGAAAGTCAATGAGTCCGCGAAAAAAAACGGAAGACGGCACAACGGCCACGGATGCACACAACGGTCGTGTGCATGAGGCCTAAGAGGAAGCTTTTAATAAGATATGCCCCTGTATAATCTGCTTTCTGAATTTCAAAGAACCTATAAATGTAATAAGTAAACCAGGTTAAATGTAATGGAATTTTTCTGAATTTTCCCTTCATCATTTGGTTTGTAGATGGGGTTGGGTTTAATTTAAGCACATTACAGAAATGTCCATCAGTCTGTTTGTCCGGAGGGTGACTTGGCATTCAAATGTGTGTTTTGCCACATAAGTTCTCAGCTGTTTGCATACACTAGAATTCTCTTACGTAAGAGTTCCCTGTCTGTGCCCTGACTTTAAAGGTCACCAAGTATGTTAATTATTGGTTGGATGTATTACTAATTCATTTAAAAAGAAACAAGATTAATATATGCCCGTTTTATTTTTTTTTACAAAATTGTAAAATGTACTGTTAAAAACGGAAATGTCCTAATTCTAAATATTTTGTAGTTTTTATATTATTTTTTTCAATGTTTTTATTTAACAGGCAACCTAACCTAACTGTGATTTATGGCATCCAGGGGAATAAGGAGCCTAGATACAACCCTTACTGGAAATTCCTATATAAGGGTAATGCACACTACCATTGCCATTTTTGCAGTCCGCAAATTGCGGATCCGCAAAAGATGGATACGGCCGTGTTTTGCATTTTACGGAACAGACATGGCCGGTATCCCTATAGAACCATCCTATCCTTCTTCTCTGTAAAATGGACAAGAATAGGACATATTCCTTTTTGGGTCTTTTTAGCAGTGCCGCGGAATGGACATAAGAATGCGGACAGCACACTCGTGTGCTGTCTGTATCTTTTTTATCTTTTGCGGTCCCATTGAAGTGAGCGGGTCTGAAGCCAAACCGCCAAAAATGTGGATCGGATGTCGAACCAAAAATACATCTGTGCGCATGAGCCCTACGGCTGGTGTCAGACATAGTTTTTTTTGGGCGTTTTTTGTTTTGTTTTGCAATTGTTTTGACCCCAATTTTTTAAGGAAAAAAACATCAGCTTCAGATATTGCATGGAAATGCGTGGGAAATACAGTGTTAAAAGCAGATTTTTTGTAGTGGGATTTTCCACCCATGAGGTTTGTTCTTTCTCCTATACACCTCAATCAGGCATTTTCTTTGCTCAAAAAAAGCCAGAAACAAAACTGTAAGTGAAACAACTCTTCAGGAGGTCCAAAATATCACTAATAAAGTGCCCTCTAAAGGTAGTACATATGTATACATGCCTTACCAATATATCTACATACCTCTGGCATCAAAGTCTGCTATATAATATACAAAAGTATGGATAAGCTTAGAATATACCAATAAAACACTCAACACAAGTCACTATACTAATAAATGCAATTTTTTTTATAACAGTTAAACAGCCTCAGTCAGCATGATCAACCCTATTAAAGCAGGCGTATTGCCTGATAGGGTTGATCATGCAGATTAAAACAATACTTTTCTTGTCAGCTTCCACCACTGCAGAGATATGTGGACTTCTACATGTATGCAAATTATGCGGAGTAGCCCCTCTGGTTTCTGTGAAGCCATCAGTAACTTCAGTCCTCCAGTAACAGTGCACCTGCACAGCGCTCGCACCCTTCACAGACAGCGGAGGAGCGCAGCAGTGCTCCCTTCCTTCTGCAGAGGTTCCATTGCCACCAATGAATCCCTACATATGAGCCACAGCAAAATCATGCATTCCTAGGGGAATAGAAGATTTTGCTAAAACAAACGGACAACAATGACTGGATATAACATTAACGCTGGTCCACAAGTGATTATTAGTGAGCCACAGCACAGGCACCATTAGACTGAACTGTCTAGCCCTGTCAATTAATGAGGAGTGGGGAATGTAGTGAGCACCATGGAGAGTAGCAGTAGAGGTCCTACAGGAGCTACGCCAGCACTTTGGTGCTCAAACTTTCTAATTTGCATAAGTCCACATATCTCCACAGCAGTGCAAGCTAAAGAGAACAGAAAAGTATTGTTTTAATCAGCATGATCAACCCTACGAGGATATATATATATATATATATATATATATATTTTTTTTTAATTTTTTTATTATTATTATTATTTATTTATTTTACTTGATTTTATAGCATAGTGTGTTACAGACATGACGCCTGGTTTAATAGAGATGATCATGCTGACATAGACTCTTAAAGAAGAAACATTCCCCAAAGCAATTGGAATTTCATTTTACTCAATTAAAAAAAATATATCTATGTACGGAAAAAAAATAATAATAATTGAAGCATACGAGAGTTCAAAAAGTCAAGGGCCTATTATTAATGGAATGGAGATAACAGCAAAAGCTTCAAAACTGTTAAATGTCACCAAACCGCCTCTGGAAGAAATGTTATTGTATGATATCACAATCCTCCCATGGATATTACGGTAGATTGTCCACTGTTGTGAGATGCTGCTGATACTGATAATGTGGGTGATGATGATTCCATATAAAAGATAATAAAGGAGGACACATCATGGAGGAGAATTGGGAACTACTTGTGAAGGACGATGAAAAGATAATGTTGTGACAATGGAGCTGTGCAGGAGGCTGGAATTCCCTACAGGATTTCCTGTGGGCCTTTAGGCGCTGTCATAGCCTCCTCTTCACACAGTTTTATGGAGGTTACGGGAACTTTAATAATAATTTAGGCCCCGCAGACCACAAGCTTAGCCTCCTGTTCACTTCCACCGCGCTCCTCGCTGTCTCACCTTTTGCAGGCTACATTGTAAAAAATATACCTTGGAGATGGCACACACTTACTCCTTAGCATTTAATTAAATTCTGCATTTGACAGTCCCGGCTTCCTGCCGCCATCCCACAGGGGCGACATCGCTTAGCAGGGGGATTGAAGCATAAGGACGTCTGTGTGAGCGCACAATGTATAATGTGTGTCTGATGTGAATGTTGTGTCACTGAAGACATTATTTCAAGGTTTTTATTGTTCGGAAGGCACAGAAATGATCTATTTTAGTCCTCTCATTGTCTTCTTTTAGTCAGTGTATAAATTTGATTCTGTAATAGCCTGCTCACTGCTGTGGAGAAGGTGACATATAAACCATATAATGTATATATACTATATATTTATTTAGATGTAGTGAATAAGGACCGGACCACCTGTTAGATATTGGAAGAGGTGCAGGCAGGAGGGACAGGAGCCGGCCTAATATCCTGTCTAAAGTGACCAGCAGAAGCATACATATTCATCGTGTCACACCTGCTCCTTCTCACCATAGGGATACACAGATGATACATAGATTTATTAGGCTCCTGAGGAGGAAGAAGAAAGTAAGAATAGAACTGATCAAGCTGGCAACTAACCACTGAACTGTTGGCTGATGCAGATGATGCAGAGAATAATCAGACATATATGGATGGCTGTAGTTTACTAGGATTCATTTGTATTGAAGAGACATACAGCAGAGAGCATGGTGCTCATGTTAGCACAGGAGATATAGAAGAACAACAACCATAGATAACAGGAAAATGCAATAACAGATAGTCAACACATGGAACATTATGATAGAGTATTTGTGTATAGTGACATCTAGTGGTCAGACTCAATACTTCAAATACATAGGCATACAGGGAAATAAACCAAGCAATGTATAACATAGCATGAAACAATGTTCAGTCTCCAACACCCCTTCTCATTGTGAAGTGCTTAATTAGACAAACCGATTCTTCTTATTAGATCCATATGTCTCTTTGCAGGCAAAGGCTTAGTAAGGATGTCTGCTAACATTTCCTCAGTGGGACAGTATCGTAGATCCATCTGTCCTTGCTCTTGCAAGTCTCTTAAGAAGTGATATCTCACATCTATGTGTTTGGTTCTCGGGTTTATCCGCTCTGTCTGTGCGAGTGCTATACATCCTTGATTGTCCTCATAGATTGGCGTGGACTCTGTCTGGTTGTGATCTAGATCTTCCAGCAATTGTCTCAACCAGATTACCTCTTGCCCTGCTTGTGATGCGGCCACATATTCTGCTTCGGTGGAGGACAGTGTCACTGTGGACTGTTTTCTGGTGGTCCAGCTGATCAGCCCGTCTTTGAATAGAAACAGGTGTCCACTGGTGGATTTCCGATCACTGGGGTCACCTGCCCAGTCTGCATCCACATATCCAATCAGACCACTTTTCCCTGTTGATGAAAGTTTTAGTTTAAAGTCTATTGTTCCCTTCAAATAGCGTATGATCCTTTTGGCTGCGTTCCAGTCCATCTGGGTTGGCTGGGATACTTTTCTGCATAAGAATCCCACTGCTGTGGCTATGTCAGGCCTTGCCACTGTAGCAATGTATAGTAACTTCCCCATTGCTCTTCTGAATTGTGAGTCATCTTGCAAGGGGTTAATTGAGTTGTTTAATTCTTTAAGATAATTTGTCTCCATAGGCGAGTTGACTGGTTTGGCATCATTAAGCCCAAAAGTTTCAATTACTTCCTGTATTTTGTGACTCTGGTTAATAAGAAAACTACCATCTTCTTCTCTTTCTATCTGCATGCCTAGGAAGTGTTTGACATCACCTAGATCTTTTGTTTCAAAGTCCATGTTTAAGACCTCCAGCAGTCTGGAACAATCCCCTTCTTGCTCATAACATACTAACAGATCATCTACATAAATGAGTACAAAGATCCACCTACCATTTAGTTTCTTGGTGTATAGGCAGGGATCGGCCTTGCTCCTCTGAAAGGATTCTCTCAAAAGCGCCTCATTAATCTTCATGTTCCATGCTCTGGCTGCTTGCTTGAGCCCGTAGATCCCCTTCTTAAGTTTGCATACCTGTTCTGGCTTTTGTGGGTCTACAAAGCCCTCTGGTTGCTCCATGTAGAGGTCTTCTGTTAAGTCACTGTGTAGGAAAGCGGTTTTTACATCAAAGTGCTTTACTAGCATTTGTTTTGTAGTTGCAACTGTGAGTAGAGCTCTGATTGTGGTATGTTTGACCACTGGGGCAAATGTCTCATCGTAGTCTTCTCCATATTTTTGGGAGTATCCTTTGGCTACGAGTCTCGCTTTATATCTCTCAACTGTACCATCAGTGTTGTACTTGACCTTGAAAGTCCATTTACAGCCAATTGCCCTCTTTTTGGCCGGCAGTTGCGTTAGCACCCAAGCCTGCGTGTCCTGTAGTGAGATGATTTCTTCCTCAGCTGCCTTTATCCATCTCTTGGCTTCCCTCTCCGGGAGTTGTGTTATGTCTTTCCAACAAGTGGGTTCTCTTACGCAGGATGTTTCTACTTTGTACGAGAGTCTGTTGGGGGGTTTACCTTTGTTTTCCCTCAATGAGCGTCTTAGTTCAGCGTCATTAGCTGGTTCAGTTTGTTCCAGTCTCTTCTGTGACACAGTATCACTCTCGGGTGTTTGTTCCATAGGAAAAAAAACCTGCTCAGCGTTATCTGGTTCTTCTGCTCTTGGCATGGCTGGCTCCGTTACTTCATTTCTCAGGTCCTCGATAAATGTTACGCTGCTGCTGATTGTCACTTTATCGGTCTTTGGGTCTAGGATTCTGTATCCTTTGGTGTTTTCAGCATAACCAACAAAGACACCTTCAATTGCTCTATTTTGGAGCTTGCTGCGCTTTTCTCCCGGAATGTAAGCAAAAGCTTTGCTTCCAAATATCTTGAGGTGTCCTATGCTTGGTTTTCGACTGTGCCATAGCTCATATGGAGTTTTGGTCGTTGCCTTGGAGTGTAATCTGTTTTGTAAGTAGGTGGCCGTTTGTGCTGCTTCTCCCCAATATTTTTCAGGGAGTCCAGAATCGGTCAACATGCATCTGATCATTTCAGTCAGAGATCTGTTTTTCCTCTCTGCTACCCCGTTCTGCTCTGGAGTATATGGGACAGTCTTTTGATGTTCTTGCATATCCCCTTCTGGAGTCAGTTTTGACTGATACAGCTTCCTTAGTAAATATAACTTGTTGTTTAAGCTAGAGCTCTCATGTAATCTACGGAGTGCATTCCACATACCTTTGGCGGTATCTTCCCCTTTTATGTGGATAAGCTGTTCATCTTCTACCAGTAGGGCTATTGTGGCTCTTGCCTGTCTGTTTTTCCTATCCCACTCCTGGTTGTCTACATCCGGCCTGTCTGTGGTGAGGACATCCCATGTGTCATCTTTGCTCAGCAACATCTCCATCTTGAACTTCCACATCTGGTAGTTGTCACTATTTAGCTTAGTGATCCCCAGTTTAAGATCCCCGCTGCTAGCCATGTTTAATGTACCTTGCTCGTATTCCAAGCACCTGGATACCTCAGAGCAGATTTCCTCCGCAGCTTGATCAAAGATGGTGTTCAGATGGAGACTAGGCCTCTGTTCCGACTGTCTGATGATTCACGTTGTCTGGGCCCATAACCTTTGTTGGCTGATGCAGATGATGCAGAGAATAATCAGACATATATGGATGGCTGTAGTTTACTAGGATTCATTTGTATTGAAGAGACATACAGCAGAGAGCATGGTGCTCATGTTAGCACAGGAGATATAGAAGAACAACAACCATAGATAACAGGAAAATGCAATAACAGATAGTCAACACATGGAACATTATGATAGAGTATTTGTGTATAGTGACATCTAGTGGTCAGACTCAATACTTCAAATACATAGGCATACAGGGAAATAAACCAAGCAATGTATAACATAGCATGAAACAATGTTCAGTCTCCAACATGAACATCACTGGGCCAAAAACCAAGCAACGTAAGCATCAAGGGTCAGAATAATACTGGACTTAAAGGGGTTTTCCAGAATTACTATGGTTCATTGTACAGTGGTCATATTGTACTAAATCAAACCATATCGCTAAACAAAAGAGACAGTAGACCTAAATTCTCATGAAAAAAACTCCCATCTTTATTCAAAATTCATATTAAAACATAATTAAGCCACACTTTCAAAGTACAAGCAAATATCAAGAATCAAATCAAAAATACAAACAACAGGCAAACTACAACGGCTTCGACTGGGGGCCAACCCCCAGATGAAGCCGTTGTCGAAACGCGCGTTGGGTGTGGTGGATGAACCTTGCTGTTGCACTAGCTACGTATATAGGGGGTTCTGAACTGTGTTTTACAGTGAAATACCTTTGGCACTTGCCTGTAGTTTATATTATTATTGATTTGATTCTTGCAATTTGCTTGTACTTTAAAAGCAGGCTCACACTCCTTATCTTTTATCTGTATTTTATGTAGCATAATTATGTTTTAATATGACTTTTCATAAAGATGGTAGTTTTATCATGGGGGATTTGGGTCTAGTGCCTTTTTTTTGCTTTGTTTGTCTGTGAAATCACTGTCCATAGGGAATGCATTCAGCAGCTTAAAAATTGCCTCCAATTCTCTGCAGCAAAGTATTGCTGGAGCAATTTAATTTCTAAAGATAAAATCGCTATGAAATCGCTGCAGATAAGTGAGTAGCTAGTGATTTTTTTAAATCACTAAATTAAAAGGAAGAAAAGTGGCGCACTGGATTGGTGCTGACACGGGAGGTGCTCTCAGTAAAAAGGAAATCACCCTTCCTTTAAACAAATGAAACAATAGTAAAAAGATACTCGGCACTCTCTGACTAATGGAACCTAATAGTTTAATTAAAATACAACATATACACTTCAATAAATTAAGATAAGCATAATATTACATACAATTACAATAAAAATAGATTCCTCAACCTATTGGTACCAATTTAGGTCAAATTGATTAAAATGAATAGCCTCTGGGTATTCAGGGTATGAAAAGTCCTTGAAAAAAAATGTCCTTTAGGGAAGAAAAACCTTCCACTGAGGAAGGGGTAACAATAGACCCCGAAACGCGTTTGGTGCCAGGACCCCCTGATATACTTGGACGCTATGCACTAAAATACCGCTGGCATTGAAACCTTTTCTGTCTCAACAACAGACCCGACGCGCACTCTCTGAGAACGGACTGTAAGAGCTGAACACGCTCATTTGTACAGCGAGCTCAGCGCGAGAAAAGGAGGCTGCAAAATTATCCAAGCGCCGGCTCTTTTATCTACGGAGCGGCGCCGGAAAGACAGCCAGGGAACCGCGGACAGCCGGAGAAATCCCTGAAAACCAAAGGACCAATACAGCAGCGGAGCTCAGTGCTGCAGCAAAACAGTGAGCAATAGCGGGACGCCGCTCTATAAAACCACTGCACCACTATCCGATTGAAACAACTTGTTCTGCGGAGATCTTTTTATAAGGTTTTTCTTCCCTAAAGGACATTTTTTTTCAAGGACTTTTCATACCCTGAATACCCAGAGGCTATTCATTTTAATCAATTTGACCTAAATTGGTACCAATAGGTTGAGGAATCTATTTTTATTGTAATTGTATGTAATATGATGCTTATCTTAATTTATTGAAGTGTATATGTTGTATTTTAATTAAACTATTAGGTTCCATTAGTCAGAGAGTGCCGAGTATCTTTTTACTATTTTTTAAATCACTATATGATGGGATTTCAGAGCAATTTCCAGACTACGTTTTGCTCCATGGGTAACAAGAAAATCGCTTACCAATAAAATTGCTGTGAAATCGCCACTTAAATGGAATGGCCCATCTCAGGCATTAAAGGCATATTGCTAGGATATAGCCATAATGTCAGATTGGTTCGGGTCCCATCTCCACGACCTGTTCCTATCTCAAGAACAAAGCCCCCAAAGTGAATGAAAGGGCACCGGGCATGTGCAGCATGTTCTCAACTTACTACTATGGGAGTTCCAGTGATCACGCTCAGCTATTTTTGGAAGCCCCAGTGCGGTGAATGGAGTGTGCACCTCTCATGCAGAGCCATCTGTTGCCAAAGTTCGCCTATTTTCAGGACTCCCATAGAGGTGAATGGAGGGTGGCCGCACTTGCGCAGTGCTCCCTCACTTCGGGGGGCCTATTCTTGAGATAGGAGAGTGTCCCAGAGGGATCTTCACCTATCTGACATTGATAGCATATGCTGGTGATATGCCATGAATGTCAGAGATGGAAATTTCTCTTTAATCTCTAGTCATAAAATGGTTTCAGCAGTGTCTAATTTACAGCAATTTGGAAGAAATTTTCAGGTTACTCAGGACATTCACTATGCACATCAATTTCACTGAGATTTTTTTTTTGTAGTGTGATGGAAAAAAAAATCTAGCCGTAGCCTACATGACTAAAAGCCTAGACCAAGGGCAAGCACGCAAGATAGGCATGACTCCAAAAACATGAATGAAAAGCCTAAAAAGAAAACTGTACTATGGCAACCATACTGAATATCGTGTAATATGGGCTACCTACAGTCTATTGTGTAAGAATTTAAATAGTTTACATTGATTTTCAACTAGTCTAAATCTGTTTTTAGTGAGCTACCTATAGTGATGGCTGAAGGTAACCAGAATTTCACCATTTAACATTATGATTATATAACGAAAAGCATTTAAGTAGTCCAGTGCCAGACCCATTAAAACACCATGGGTGCCATGGGCGTGGCAAGGTAGGATCATCATTATATCTAGGCAGCAGGGCACTAGTTCATTTTACATTAGGGACAAAACTGAACCATCAAACCAGGGATCTAATGTCTAACCACTCTGCATAAGGGACTCTGGGCCTCCAAACCATTGAGCAAAAAACTACTGGACCTTAGGGACTAGAGTAAAAAAAAAAAAGCATTGGACAAGTAACTGGGAGTGGTGGGGTCAGGTTTTGGGACTCTGGGTGAAGAGTCAATAGGTTTGTCCCACCCCTGACCTAATGGCTTTTACAGCAAGCAAAATATCCCTGATAAATCCCCAACTTCAATCCAATGATTGGAAGGATGTTTCCGCAGCTAAGCATGAGGGGCCTTCACCTTGCCAAGAAGTTCTGCAGAAGTAGACAAGCCTTCTAAATCAATCAGTCATTGAAAATGAAGATATGACACATTACAGGCAGAGTAAGGAAAAGTCTCGGGCTCTGAATGATGTGATTTGTCTTGTACCCTGCACAATGTTCTGCTCAGTACAAGGATATGAGCAGTGACCTCGATGACTTTGTTCTGTGTCATCCCGGTCTGTTTCATGTGGAAGCTGAGCTGCCAATCACGGAGGAGGATGCAGCCTTTGATGAGTGGCAGACATCTGCTCACTGTGTACAGGACACATATGTTCTCAGCAGCTCCATTAAACTCAGCAGTAAAAAGGGAAGCATTAATAACACTTCATGTTCTGTAAGGAGGATCCATAATAAACGAGTTACATCTTAAGGCTTGTAAAACATTGAGTAACAAACCAGACAAAAAAAAAAGACCTAGAACTTCTTACTGCCGACCAAATAAATTGGTTTCTGTGGTGCTCTTGCAGCGACCGGGCCGCAGGGGCAATATGTGAGTGTTGGTGGGCTGATGGGGGTAGTAGTTGTTTACTCACTGTTCTGTAGAGCTCCCTGGGCCAGTGTGCAGTGATTGGAAGGACAGCACCAGTTCCTTCAAGGCACACTCTGTTGTCAAGGGACTCCCGCCAGATGGTTGAGGTGCCTTGGTGAAATGGTTTAAGGTGCCTTGGAGCTAGGGTCCCTGGTGTTTGTGATGCCAGCACCATTAGGTGCAAAGGAAGGTGGTAGAAAGGATGAGGAGTCAATGGTTGCAAAGAACTGAACTTTTTACTTAATCAATTGCCTTGAGGTAGTTAGTGCAGTCTTTTTACATGTGCAGCAGACTACTAGGGAGATAGGCCAGGGGGTCCCTTTAAGATGTTAATAAATGTCATTTTTTGTGACGCCAGTTGCATTTGAGTAACGAGGGACTAAGTCCTCCTATGTAGAAAGTGATGGTTGAACCCAAGTGTAGGAATGCCAGAGTGGTATGAGGACTGCCTATAGTGTACCTTAGGTGTGGCTTTCGCACTTGTCACGGTGCTCCTACATGGATATCCTGGAACCCCAGGCATTGTAGTCCGAAGCAGTGCAAATAGGGTTGTGGATGAAGTGGGTGAAGAAAGAAATTGAGTCCAGACTTGTATTGAAGTAATTAAACGCAGCCTTACTTGGCAAAATTTCATCAAAGAGCAATCTTTCAACTTTATCTTGGTTACCGGCAGGCTTTGGCTTAAGTTCTGGCAGGCGAACACTCTCAGCTTTGCTACATCTGAACTCTTTCAGCTTTGCTATGTTGGCTGACTTAGATAGGTACTTTTCATTCAGCTTTCTGCGGAAACTTCTCTCTTTCTGTCTGACTCTATCTTTTTCTTTGTCCTTATATTTGTCCAGGGAAACTTTCCTCCTGGCTTCAGAGGCTTGTAGCTGGGGCCTCTCGGCCCAGCAGAGTAGACAGTGCTCTGCTTGCCGACACACGACCTTCCCCTTATTGGGGCTGCTCTCAACTCTCTTCTAACTAACTAACTCCTCCCTCTCTAGAGAGGGGAATAGAATTGAAGAAGGGTTCCATTCTATCTAACACAGCTCTGCAAGAAGTGCTGCCATCTGCTGGTGAACCAGGCACATTACACATTAAACCTTTTCAGAATCATAAATATGTTTACACACTGTGCAGGACATGGTATTATTTGCATGAGATAACACAGAAT
Organism: Bufo gargarizans; assembly: GCF_014858855.1. Lineage (NCBI taxonomy): Eukaryota > Metazoa > Chordata > Amphibia > Anura > Bufonidae > Bufo > Bufo gargarizans. The sequence goes on from NC_058081.1 coordinate 500,383,762, forward strand.
CAACCATTAAAGATAGTGGGGGTCCAAAAAGAGGTGGTAATGCCACTCTGGGGCATTACAGATGGCAAGGATGACAACCTATATGATGCATAGACGATTAGCTTAGCTACAATCCTAGTAACAGGCTTGACAATAGGTGCATTGAGATTTTCCTTTGGCTGGTATGAGAGAGTTCCTTTTTAACTATTTTCACTTTGTCCACATTCCAGCCGCCAGATACTGGATATAATAATGACTTATTTGTGTTTGGCAACCCACAGGGCGGGTAGGCATGAATCCTCTGCTCCATTGTTTGCACCACCTAATGGTGAGTGGTTGTAATGACATGCTCAAATAAAACAGCCTGTTATAAGGAATTACAGTTAACACAGAAATACATTAATATGCATACTACAAATAGCCAACATTTATACAGGGCCCCACGACCATCACTCCTAATCTATCTATTATCTACTGATGTAGCATGGCTAAAAGGAATTGTTTATGCATTAAGTCAACAATAACAAGAAAAGTTTAAAAGGCTTTTGACATGAGATAACACTGCGATGTGCTATTTCAGCAAGCCCAGGTGAGGGGAGTGATAGTAACAAGAATGGTGTTTTTAGTACCCACTAACTCTGTTGCTCCATTGGGAGGACGATCCTGTTTTTCCCTTCAGGGCAGTCTGTGGTTCCGGGGTGCTCCTACCTGATGTTGGTTGAGGTGCCCTTGAGGTTGTCTGTTTAGTGCAATCTTCCATACACTGGACTTCTCTAGCTGACGTGTACTTTAGCAACCAGGCATAGAGTGCACACATTGATTTAGGCAATGCAATCTGCACCTTTTTTGAACAGATTTTCATATGCTTCCATAGTGTCCTCTGCGGAATGTGGATTCTTCTACTCGGGTGATCAAGTTACTGGGAAAGAATACTGCAATTCATCTCTACAGAACTTCTACTCTGCACCTCTTTTTTTGTTCTGGCCTGCACTTGTAGTTTTTGTCTCATTCTTTTGGGGCTTACCCTGGTTGGTATTTGCTCCAGGACAGACTAAGTGGTCAGCTCTCAAACTGGACATGTACTTCCTTCACTGTCTCAGACTTAACTACTCTGAACTGTATCTAGAATGTTCTTCCTCTCTATACAGAGAGGGTGGCATCTGCCCCACCTAGTGGTGGCTGTGGATATGGACTATTAATACCATGTGCATGTAAAATACAGTAAATGCATGTATTATTATTATTTTTGCTGTTTTCCAGTATACTGCTGCATCTATCTATTTATCTATCTCACTTTTTTCTGTCTGTCTCTCTCATATCTCATATGACTATTTATATATTATCTATCTTGAAAAATGCAGGCAGCACTCTCTAAAAATATAAAAGGTCTTTTTTTGACCAACATGTGTTTGCGAAATTTCAGCTTAGCCTTATAGTATCAATCTATCTATCTATCTATCTATCTTTATCTATCCACACTCACAGTATTACATTAATATCTGAGACATATTGGTCTGCAATAACTTGTGATGATATGAGGGTAATTGTACATAATTGGAATTGTTTTCCTGCTCAGCAGAGCCCTGTCTGAAAAGTCCATCAGTACTGAATGTTCTCAGATAGTCCCTGAGAACTCCAGGCCCACAATGTTTACTTTTCTGTCTTGCACCCATATACAGTCATTGACAAATATTATCTGGAAAGAATGTATCACATTACTACTCTTCAAATAAACACTGATAGTGATCAACAGAATATGAGGTGGGAACATGACAATTAAAGGGTTCTCCAGGAATGATTTAAAATTGCCTCCCCTGGTAGAGCTGCCTAGGTGGAGCTGAGAGTGAGAGGGTGGATTCTCACTACACGCTACACTCTGGCACTTGCATATACTACATATTGGTGAGTTTTGCTGTCAGGCTGCATAGCCATGATGGCATATCATAGGCAGGATTACATCATTGCCATCTATAGTAAAGCAGTGAGTGTGGCCACACTCCCTCACCCACCTAGACAGCTCTGAAAGTGGTAGCAACCAGTCTACATTTTAGGATAGGTTGGTGGCGGCAATTTTGAATAATTCTCGAAGAACCCCTTTAAGCAAGGGCTGCCATTATTCACCATCCAACTGCATGTTTCACCATACATGATAATGATCCTCCAGTTTCCAGAATCTTCAGCTCATGGAAATTGTAGATGTGCCTTTGGTAAAATTAGTTGCAGACTACAGAGGCCAAACTGGAAGCTCTTAGGTCTTGCTCTTAGGTCTTAATGCAATACTGGTGGAGATTGCAATTGCAATGCTGAATCTACAGAGGCATTTTGAATATAAAAATATTTTTAATCTACCGAATTGTTAGAACATTTAAGGTCTGAAAGCAGGAGGAGTTTGAATGGAGCAGCAGATGAGCAAACACATTTCTGCGCCATTTAAAGTCTATGGAAGTGGCATATACAGTCCTGTGGTCAGAGACAGATGGGGAAGCATCATCCCCTGGGCGATCATTGAGGGTCTTAGTAAATAAGTGATGAAGATTGTTGGCCAGAATAAACCATTAATATTAGATGTAGCTCAAACGAGTACAATTGCTTTGCTAACCCCAACTTAACAGAACTTAAGTACCTCTAACAAGTCATGTTGTAAATAAATTGTTTACGAAATTAAGACACAATAAATCCCATAAAGGTTTGATAAGTGGGAGTCCTACAGTATCTATGAAAACCCTTCTTCTCTGGAGTATGATGGTCTCCTAATCCATACGTTGATTGCTGCCTGAAAAGAGAGGTAGCTGCACATGTGCCTGACGCTCTCCATTCATGTCTATGGGAGAACATATGGAGCTAACAGGTGGCGGGTTCAGGCCCGAGTCGCACAAATTAGTCATCACTGATTCGATTCAGGTCCAAACAAAGTTGAGCCAAATTGAAAGTGCCACAATTGAAAAAGTCATGTATGATATGTTGGGGTCTTCCAGGACTGTATCCAACCCATTTCAAGGTCTTTAATGCCAAAGTAATGTCAAAGTGACAAGAAATTTAACTTTATGTCTATGGTTAAATGGATAGGAGCTGGTGGTAATAACCTGTTTAAAAACAGATTGCAACAAAAACTATTAAAAATTATCCTTCTTCAGTGGTAGATGCATTCTTTTCCGTCTTTTGACTTGTAAAATGGTAGCTGCCATTTTGAGCGATTGGATTCATTCGTTTGGGATTCATTAGAATCAGAATTTTCAGTGAAATTCATAACATAATTGATTTGTTTATAATGGATTTGCTCATCCCAGGGAGGAAATGTTCAAACTTTTATTGCATATCTTGTGGGTATGATTTCAGCTGCAAAAACCTTTTTAACGATCATATGTCCAATGAGAGAGCATCAGACAATGGTACATAGGCATGGTGCCAAAGGGTGTTGGCTTTGTATTGCTATATACAGTACAAAGATGGGTATGTGAAGGCGTAAACAACACCACTGGCTAGAATCCTAATTTTTGGCATTAGTCACTGGATAAATTGCAGTGGATCTTACAGTCCCCTTCCATATATCATCATGCTCTACAGATTAATAACAGTTTTTTCAGGCTAGGAGTAAAATCGATTATATCTTCCTGCTTTCATGGGTGTCTATCTCATCACAGACATCTATTTGGCCCATCATTTTCTGTGTTTTGCATTATACCCCCTGCAATGTTCCTTTATAATAAGCACACTGTGTGATTATACACTTCCATGGCATTGCTACACATGTGAAGGCCTCTTGTGGCACATTTCCAGTTCATAAATGACCCTTAAGGATGGTGACACAGGGCTATATAGACTTGACGCTAAAGGTAGTGTTTACAGACACTTTCATTACTAGCGTAGACTGGGTGGGAAAGTACTGCAAGCAATCAATAGAACACAGGGTAGTGTGTCAGTTTATACAGAGGTGTTTATGACTGTTGTGTAGCAGGATTTAGCAAACACCAGCTCATTAAAGTTTAACACTCAGCAGCTGTCCTACAATCTCAGGTCTCTGGGATCTGGAGAAAAATTTCAAGAGATTCTTCCTTAAATTAGCTGAAGTTAAACAAAAAGGGAAAATTAACCCAAATTTTTTTTTTAAATTAAAAGAAAACGAATAAAACATATAGATTAATAAATCAAACCAGAAACAAAATATATAATAATATTTCATAAAATAAATAAAATACATTAAAACGTGGAATTAAAAAAAAGAACAATAACTAATATACCAGAATTGAAATAAGGATAATACCAATTTTTTCAATACCATTAGATAGTGTGAAAATAAATAACTCTATAAATTCAAATATTAAATAATTAAAAAACTAATACAAGCCTACATTCCAGGTGATTAAAATATAACAAACTGCATAATATCAAACAACAGCCTACAGAGTTCACTGAGCATGCTCTGTGAAATGTGGGGGAGTTTTGTGAGAATGCTCTATGAAATATGGGGGAGTTTAGTGAGTATGCTCTGTGAAATGTGGAGGAGATTAGTGAGCATGCTCTGTAAAATGTGAGGGAGTTTAGTGAGCATGCCCTGTGAAATGTGGGGAAGATTAGTGACAATGGTCTGTGAAATATGGGGGAGTTTAGTGAGCATGCTCTGTTACATATGGGTGAGTTTACTGACCATACGCTGTGAAATGTGGGGGAGTTTAGTGAGCATGCTCTGTGAAATATGGGGGAGTTTAGTGAGCATGCTCTGTGAAATATGGGGGAGTCTAGTGAGCATACTTTGTGAAATGTGCAGAGGTCACTATGCAGGGAGTAGATGAAGGAGGGGTTGAGCTGTCAGAATCATCTTTTGTTAATGTTGTGATCCTGTGTTATTAGTCTCCAGCTTCATAACAGAGGTGTTACCTTTCAATGTAAACCTGCCTTCTGGTAAAAACACAGGGAGACATTTACTATGGTATATCTGCCATTTTTGTGGCGTCAAAAAGCCACTCATTTTTTGCGCGCTCTTTTGCTGCAAAATTTGCAATTTTTCGCCCCTTCAATCAACTTTTCAGACATTGTGAGATGTGATGGGGGCAGCTTTCCAGGTCCGCCACAGGAGGCTGCCATAGATTTTAGACCGTTGCACAGACAGCAGAAGGATGCACCAAATCTATAAGAGGTGTGCACCTCTGCATAAATGTGTGGCATCCTCTAGTGTCGCAGGGGGAAGGTCGGCGAGGAAAATGTCTTGATAAATGTTCCCCACAATTTTTTAAATAAATATGCTTACACAATAAATTTCCTTCTTATGGATTTATAAGTTTTTAAATAGGCATGGTAGAAGTCAAAATTGGGGAGGGTCACTGATTTCAGACCGTCACCAATTCTCAAAATCAAGGGTTTGGCTGATAACAACCTCACTGTCACAATAACTACTGACTGAGTAGAACTGCCCTTTAAGATTTTTTTGTATATAAAAATTCACAAACAAAAAAAGCTTAAAAAAAGTTAAATATTTAAACAGAAGTAGGAAAGTAAGGGATGTTTGCCATAGTAATTGAAGTCCTTGAACAAAGCCATCCACACAAGATGCTGTTTGCCTTTCTGTGACCTGAAATACTCTCTAAAATTCCTCTGATTAATAATATTCTCCAAAGTGCATTAAATAAAATGAAGAGGCTGCATCCTGTAAAGCTGAAGTTTTGCTGACTAGCCACCATCCTAATCTGCTGCCAGTCATGCGGATAACTTGTTTGGTTGAGATGTGTATATATTCATCCCTGCCAAACTAGAGGTATATAATGAAGGGCACAACCTACAGCAGGAATCACACATAGCCAGGCGTGCGAGGCATTAATATGAATGTAGTTAAAAGAAATAATGATGAACTAAAAATAAAAACATAAAAAATTGTTAATACTATGTTAATGCAACTTTTATTATCTTTTACGCCAGTTTTCTAGGTGCACTGACTGCCGGACCCTGCGCCTAATTTAGGACAAAGCTTATTCCTTCATCACAAATTAGGCGCAGCCTCCGGCAGAGTGCCTGGTTGTTGCAGACAGGCCAACGCCACCAGTCTATGATAAATCTGCCCCAGTGTGTTTATTCTGTTCACTATATATTGTTGCTATTTTTTTTATTCCAGTTTTAAAAACTTGCTTGGGGCAGTCATATTGAAGGCACTCATATTCACCCTTCATTGTCTGCATAGATGGTTAAACCTATGATAGTGAACAAAATGGTCTTCCTAATCCAATAAGTTAGAACTCTGCTAGTATATTATATGGAAAATAAAGGTCATTAAAAGTCAACATATTCTATCCAGAATAACAGAGTGTGGCATTCTCCTACTGAGAACCAGGCACATTCAATGTCCAGTTTGAGATTTCCTAAGGTCCATAAAAATCTCATCAATTGGGAAAGAGAATGTGCCTGTTGAGTCAACTGATATTGCCCAGGTTGAGGAACAGAGTGATAGCCCTTAGGGTAGCCTTATGTAGGAACCTAGCTCCACTGCGCAGCGGATATGTTTGTCCTGGATTATCTTGGTTATCTAATAACTAAGTGTTGACTGATTCGAGGACAGTTAAACTCTTCCCACAGAAACGGCAGTAGCAGTGTGTGCTTATACTCTAGAACAGTTCGTCTAGAAGAGTTACTACAGCACATAAATCTGTGACTGCAAGTTTGTATGTACTTCCTTGTCATCACCTCCTTCGGGGCAGTCACCTTACTGTAGTTCTCAAGAAGGGCAGTATCAGTTGGCACAATAGGGACATTCTTTCTTCAAATTAGACATACAAATGAACTATGTCTGAATGGACCCTGTTATATTTAAAGTGTTATAGAAGTATTTGTACATGGAGTTTCAATGGTATTTTAATTCAGGATAAAACAAAAAATAAATTTGAAATATTCACAGACTGAGGGAGCTCCCCTGCTACGGTGGAGCATAGTCCGCCGTTCACCCTACGGCACCAAAAATTCTAATAATCTATTAATGAGACTGGCTCTCAACAAATCACCTATATTTTATTGATTCACCATTAGAAAACATTAATAAATACATCAAATTATTAATTGTACATTAATTGTTGACCCAGGTATAAATCATGCGGAGCTCATGCATACATTTTTTTTATAAATAATAAAAAGTATCAAATATAAAAATGGCCAGACAGTTTATTATGACTGTGTTTTTGGACGGTGTCTTGTTTAATAAATATTATTGTCCATGTATAAATTATAGCAGAAGCTTAATGTCACTACCAGAGCTTTGAGACGTTCTCAAAGCTCTGTGTCTCCACCCCTGTGATGATGTCACTTAGGGTTGGAGGTTTTCTCACTGTTCTGTTTCTCCGCCCCTGTGATGAGGTCTTACTCTCAGCTGTCTCTCCTGCGTTTGATTTCTCTGCCTTTAAATCACCCCTCCTCCTATTGCAGGGCGTGGATTATATTTCTCCTTTCAGTTGTAGCTCTGCCTTGAGTATCTTCACTCCTTTAGCTACTAGTTCTCTGGACCTGTGTTCTGCTGCTGCAAGCACTCCGGATATTGCCAGCGGTCCTTGGATCCGTCTTCTCTACGGCTGCAGCTCCATCAGCTAAGTGTGCAGACTTTGTTATGTACCTGGTGATTTCCTGACTGGATCTGAGGTGGCCCCGGTTCCCTCCTTATTCTGTGCAGGGCATCGGAGGCCGTGCCCCTTCCACTATTGTAGGGGTTACAGGGCTCATCAGTCTAAGGTACGCGGGCATGCCTCGTTCCACCATTTGGATCCGGGCATGTGCTTTAGCAGCATAGGGAGAGTGTTGAGGGTCTGACAGGGGTCACCCTTTCTCTTCCCTAGTTTGGGTCCGGTCAGTAGCTCTTTTTACTGTGTATACTCTTGTTACCCTTAAACAGCCGTGACATTATAATCCACCAAAACCGTCCTTGTTGACATGGATCCGCTTTCTGACCTGGTTGACCGCATGCAGGGTCTTTCTTTGGAAGTAGCGGATCTCCGTCAATCTCTGACTCAGCTACAAGCATTGGGCTCTGCTCCGGCTCATGGAGTCTGTTGCGAGCCAAAGGTCTCACTTCCGGAAACGTTCTCCGGGGGCAGTGAGAATTTTGTTCGCTTCAGAGAGGCATGTAAACTCCATTTTTGTTTGTGTCCCCACTCCTCTGGTAATGAGGAACAGAGGGTGAGGATTGTCATCTCCCTGCTCAGAGGTAATGCTCAGACTTGGGCTTTTTCGCTGCCATCAGGGGATCCTTCCCTGCGATCCGTGGAGAGGTTTTTTGTGGCCCTGGGGCAGATATATGATGACCCGGATCGTGTTGCTCTGGCAGAATCGAACTTACGTGTTCTATGCCAGAACAAACTGTCTGCGGAGCTTTATTGTTCTGAATTTCGGAGATGGGCAGCTGATTCAGGCTGGAATGATGCTGCACTCCGAAGTCAGTTCTGTCATGGTCTCTCAGAGGGTTTGAAAGATGCCTTTGCTTTCCATGAGAGACCAACATCCTTAGAGTCTGCCATGTCATTGGCGGTACGCCTTGACAGGCGTCTAAGGGAAAGAAACAAGACCTCTCCGTCCAGCCATTGTCAGTCTAGGGGCAATGGTGCGGACTCATTCAGTATGCAGGGGTCTCATCCTGTCTCGCTCCCCTCTGAGGAGGAGCCCATGCAGCTAGGCCGACTTGCCCCTGATAAAAGAGGATTTTGTCCTCAGAATATGGTGTGTTTTTGTTGTGGGGGCATAGGTCATTTGGCAAATGTTTGTCCGTCTAGGAGATTCCTGAACTGTACTAAGAGCGATAATAAGAGAAAAACCTCAAGAGGTAGATCATCAAGTTCTGCTTCATCTGCTACTTTGGGCAAAGTTGATGTGGGAATTGATGCTTTTCCTCTGACCTGCAGTTCCCGTTTTCTCCTGTCTGCCAGGGTGGCGCTAGAGAGCAAGGTCATTCCTTGTGAGATTTTTGTCGATAGTGGAGCGGCCGTCAATCTTATTGACACTCAATTTGTAGCTTTGCATGGGTTTCAGGTTTGTACATTAGAAAAGGATATACCTGTTTTTGCTATTGACTCTGCCCCACTCTCGCAGAGATCTCTGAAAGGCATTGTTCACAATATCCGGCTAGCTGTAGGTGACACTCATGTGGAGGAGATATCTTGTTTTGTCCTTAACGGATTGCCTTCTCCTCTAGTTTTGGGGCTACCCTGGCTCACTAGACATAACCCCACTATTGATTGGCAAGGAAGGCAAATAAATGAGTGGAGTGACTTTTGTAGAGAGAATTGTCTCACAGCCACTCTTGCTGAGGTGTCTACTAAAACTCTGCCATCATTTCTCTCTGATTTCTCGGATGTGTTTTCCGAGAGCGGTGTTCAGGAGCTACCTCCTCACCGGGAGTTTGACTGTCCCATTAACCTCATTCCCGGCGCCAAGCTGCCAAAGGCACGCCTCTACAATCTCTCACAACCGGAGAGACTCGCAATGCGAACCTATATCTCTGAGAGTCTCGAGAAGGGGCATATTCGTCCCTCAAAGTCGCCTGTTGCCGCGGGTTTTTTTTTTGTTAAAAAAAAAGATGGCTCTCTGAGACCTTGCTTAGATTTTAGGGAGCTGAACCGTATCACGATTCGCGATCCCTATCCCCTTCCTCTGATCCCGGACCTCTTCAACCAAATTGTTGGGGCCAAGGTGTTTTCCAAATTGGATCTGAGAGGCGCGTACAACCTGGTCAGGGTCAGAGAGGGGGATGAATGGAAAACGGCCTTTAATACCCCTAACGGGCATTTCGAGAATCTCGTTATGCCTTTCGGCCTGATGAATGCTCCGGCCGTCTTTCAGCATTTTGTTAATAGTATTTTCTATCATTTAATGGGGAAATTTGTATTGGTGTATCTTGATGATATTTTGATTTTTTCCCCTGATGTTCAGACTCATCAGGATCATCTTTTTCAGGTCCTGCAGATACTGCGGGAAAATAAACTGTATGCCAAGCTGGAGAAATGTCTTTTTATGGTATCAGAGATTCAATTTCTGGGTTTTCTCCTCTCTGCTTCTGGTTTTCGCATGGATCCGGAGAAGGTCCGTGCTGTGCTGGAGTGGGAGCTTCCTGAAAATCAGAAGGCATTGATGCGCTTTCTGGGTTTTGCTAACTACTACAGAAAGTTCATTTTGAATTATTCCTCTATTGTCAAACCCCTTACTGACATGACAAAAAAGGGGACGGATTTTTCCTCTTGGTCGGAGGAGGCGCTTGCTGCCTTTTCTAAGATTAAAGAGAGTTTTGCGTCTGCTCCCATCTTGCTGCATCCCGATGTTTCCTTACCTTTTATTGTTGAGGTGGATGCTTCCGAGGTGGGTGTGGGTGCAGTTTTGTCCCAGGGCCCCTCTCCTGCCAAATGGCGACCTTGTGCCTTTTTCTCTAGAAAACTCTCCCCGGCAGAGAGAAACTATGATGTGGGAGATAGGGAGTTGTTGGCCATCAAGTTGGCTTTCGAGGAATGGCGCCATTGGTTGGAGGGGGCCAGGCACCCTATCACCGTTTTTACCGACCATAAGAATCTGGCGTACCTGGAGTCGGCCAGGCGTATGAATCCGAGACAGGCCAGATGGTCTCTGTTCTTCTCCAGATTTAATTTTGTTGTTACTTTCCGCCCTGGGATCAAGAATGTGAAGGCTGATGCTCTCTCTCGCTGTTTTCCGGGAGGAGGAAACTCCGAGGACCCGGGTCCCATTTTGGCGGAGGGGGTAGTTGTTTCTGCTCTATATTCCGATTTGGAGGCTGAGGTCCAGGCTGCCCAGTCTGAGGCACCTGCCCGTTGTCCCTCCGGGAAGTTGTTCGTGCCTCCTGAGCTACGTCACAAACTCTTTAAGGAACATCATGATACAGTTCTTGCTGGTCACCCCGGGAGTAGAGCCACGGTAGATCTCATTGCTCGGAGATTTTGGTGGCCGGCTCTTCGTAAGTCTGTGGAGGGTTTTGTGGCGGCTTGTGAGACGTGCGCTCGCGCTAAGGTCCCTCGTTCACGACCTTCAGGTTCCCTTCTCCCGTTACCCATACCTTCCCGTCCTTGGACACACCTGTCCATGGACTTTATCACGGATCTTCCTCGTTCCTCGGGGAAGTCGGTGATCCTGGTGGTCGTGGACCGTTTTAGCAAGATGGCTCATTTCGTTCCTTTCCCTGGTTTACCCAATGCTAAAACGTTGGCGCAAGCTTTTGTCGATCATATTGTTAAATTGCACGGCATTCCCTCTGAGATTGTTTCCGATAGAGGCACGCAGTTTGTGTCCAGGTTCTGGAAGGCTTTCTGTTCTCGCCTGGGGGTTCGGCTGTCCTTCTCTTCTGCTTTTCACCCGCAGTCGAATGGTCAGACTGAGCGCCTCAATCAGAATCTGGAGACATATTTGCGCTGTTTTGTGGCAGAGAACCAGGAGGATTGGTGTTCATTTCTCCCTCTTGCTGAGTTTGCTTTGAACAACCGTCGTCAGGAATCTTCTGATAAGTCACCATTTTTTGGTGCATATGGGTTCCATCCGCAGTTTGGGACATTCTCGGGAGGGGCTCTTTCTGGTTTACCTGAGGAGGAGAGATTTTCCTCGTCTTTGTCTACCATTTGGCAAAAGATTCAGAGTAATCTCAGAAAGATGAGTGAGAAGTATAAGCGTGTGGCTGATAAGAGACGTGTGCCTGGTCCGGACCTGAATGTGGGTGATCTGGTGTGGTTGTCTACAAAAAATATTAAACTGAAGGTTCCCTCCTGGAAATTGGGCCCCAAGTTTATTGGGCCTTATAAAATTTTGTCAGTCATCAATCCTGTTGCCTTCCGCCTTGATCTTCCACGGGTTTGGAAGATACATAATGTTTTTCACAGATCTCTCTTAAAACCATATGTCCAGCCCACGGTACCCTCCTCTTTGCCTCCTCCTCCGATTTTGGTTGATGGCAATCTGGAGTTTGAGGTTTCCAGAATTGTGGACTCTCGCATTGTCCGCGGTTCTCTTCAGTACCTCGTTCATTGGAAGGGTTATGGTCCTGAGGAGAGGATGTGGGTTCCGATGTCGGACATTAAAGCCACTCGCCTTATCAGGGCATTTCATAGGGCTCATCCTGGGAAGGTGGGTCCTGGGTGTCCGGAGTCCACCCGTAGAAGGGGGGGTACTGTCACTACCAGAGCTTTGAGACGTTCTCAAAGCTCTGTGTCTCCACCCCTGTGATGATGTCACTTAGGGTTGGAGGTTTTCTCACTGTTCTGTTTCTCCGCCCCTGTGATGAGGTCTTACTCTCAGCTGTCTCTCCTGCGTTTGATTTCTCTGCCTTTAAATCACCCCTCCTCCTATTGCAGGGCGTGGATTATATTTCTCCTTTCAGTTGTAGCTCTGCCTTGAGTATCTTCACTCCTTTAGCTACTAGTTCTCTGGACCTGTGTTCTGCTGCTGCAAGCACTCCGGATATTGCCAGCGGTCCTTGGATCCGTCTTCTCTACGGCTGCAGCTCCATCAGCTAAGTGTGCAGACTTTGTTATGTACCTGGTGATTTCCTGACTGGATCTGAGGTGGCCCCGGTTCCCTCCTTATTCTGTGCAGGGCATCGGAGGCCGTGCCCCTTCCACTATTGTAGGGGTTACAGGGCTCATCAGTCTAAGGTACGCGGGCATGCCTCGTTCCACCATTTGGATCCGGGCATGTGCTTTAGCAGCATAGGGAGAGTGTTGAGGGTCTGACAGGGGTCACCCTTTCTCTTCCCTAGTTTGGGTCCGGTCAGTAGCTCTTTTTACTGTGTATACTCTTGTTACCCTTAAACAGCCGTGACACTTAACTGCAGCAGATCCCATATATCATCTGTGCATGTATTTGTGCACATGGGTTTCCATCGCTGCACTGGTTGACGCTCCTTCGTCCTTGGTCTGGATATTAGTGTCAAAATGAGTATTGTATGTGTTCTGTGTTACTGTACTATATAATATATATTCACATTCAGCCGAGTTTGTTTAGTTACTCACGACCACGTTGTTCTCCCCCTTTTTTCGTATCTCCCTTCCCGCTGTGTCTCTCTTAGTCCGGTCTGCGTGATTCCGAGTCGGCTTGTGATCAGCTGTACGGCTCCGCTCTCCGCCGTAACAGGACACTTAGCGCACTCCTCCAAATCCTCCCAAAGCTCCGTATGTCAGCTTAATAATATTCCAATTATTTAAGAAATAAGTTCCCGTCAACACTGTCTTTCTGTCGGCGTTCACCTTTCACCAGACACGAGTGATATATGAATAAATGGATATAAACCTGGGACTCCATGTTGGATTCTTTTAACTTAAACAAGGTAAAATCAAATACATGGCCTGGATCACTCCAATAGATGTATCATTCACATGATGCGTTATTGAATCAACAATTATCCATGTTTTATCTTAAGTTGACACTGTATGGTGAAAACAACATGCAAAATTATTTATAGATGTATATATATCGCCATTTAAAATATGTTCCAATATATCTTTTTATGCATATTACCTATCGCTATTTCCTTTCAGTGATTTTCCTATAGATGGATCATATGGATGATGTCTGCACATCAATCCACATGGTTCCATGTTTTGCACATATTAATTTGCATGTATCAAATTACTGACACTTTGTTTGCCCACAAATATGTGTATTGCAATCATGTTTCTACCTGAAAATGGTTAATGGAATAAGATAAATGAAGCAGCGCTTACCTGCGTTCGGCCACTGAGAAGCACGGACACAGCCCGGACCTGGCTGACATGAATTGTAGAAAAAAAAAGAAAAAAAAAGAAATCCAGCTTCTGAAAAAGGTGTCACTTTATTCCAACGTTAAAATCTCCACATACAGGAAAAAACTTACAGGTTCTACGCGTTTCGGACCTAAAAAGACTTAATGGTCCTTACTCATGACCATGAATGTAAAGACGCCGGTGATCTGTATAGCCCTTCATATATTTTTAGGGGGCCATATCACTAGATTAGACGGCATTTAAGGGGTTAAAGGGTTCAAACTAAAAGAACTAAAACGCAAAATGTGTTTTTTACCATAAGTAGGTGAATGAGGTGGAGAGTTGTGTGTCAGGAATAAGCAGACTGCCGAGACGAGTTACGAGTTACTTTTTGAACTCACACTTGGAAAATATCATGGATATTGAGATTAAAATATTGGATAATACATTCAAGAAATCAACACATTTAGTAAAACACATCATTAGAGCATACAGTTTTATCTATATGATTCTATTTTTTATTTCTATATTTTTAATTCACATTTTTTATTTTTTATTTTTGAATCCTCATTTTCATATTTAGTTCTGGGAGCAAAACTATATCAGTGCTAAAACAGACTGCCGTATGCTTCCACTATCTTAATCATGATTGCAATCTGATCGGCTTTTAAATGAAAAAATAAAAAATAAATTAAAAAAACGCTGAGTGTGAACTGGATTATGACTAAAAACATTGTACAAAATCAATTAATTACTATATATCTAGTGCATTATTAATATACACATATATCAACAATTTTTGGGGGTATATTAGCCGTTTTCAGGTAGAAACATGATTTCAATACACATACTGTATTTGAGGGCAAACAAAGTGTCAGTAATTTGATACATGCAAATTAATATCTGCAAAACATGGAACCATGTGGATTGATGTGCAGACATCATCCATATGATCCATCTATAGGAAAATCGCTGAAAGGAAATAGCGATAGGTAATATGCATAAAAAAGATATAGTGGAACATGTTTTAAATGCCGATATATATACATCTATAAATAATTTTGCATGTTGTTTTCACCATACAGTGTCAACTTAAGATACAACATGGTTAATTGTTGATTCAATAACGCATCATGTGAATGATACATCTATTGGAGTGATCCAGGCCATGTATTTGATTTTACCTAGTTTAAGTTAAAAGAATCCAACATGATCACTAAGGAAGAAACAAGATTGTTTCAAAACGCGTCTGGTGAAAGGTGAACGCCGACAAAAAGAACTGAACGGCGCAAGATTTACCAGACCACAGGGCTGGCAGACAGATGCGAGCGCTGCCTGGCCCTGTCAATCAGGACTTGGAGGGAGGCGAGAAAGGTGGGAGAACGGAGCCTCTAGGAGCAGGAACAACGCCCTCCCCCCCCCTCTCCTAGAGGCTAATTAGCATATTATAAAAGTTAGGAATAGGCTAGTTAGGTTTAGCTGACATTAACATATCGCTAATGTCAGCTAGCTTAATAGGGTTAAATCTGGTGACAGAAACCCTATAATGTTTTTTAATGGTGAATTAATAAAATATAGGTGATTTGTTGAGAGCCAGTCTCATTAATAGATTATTAAAAAATTAAATGTTATTGTTCTGCACTTTCTAATGGTAGGGTATACTGATAGTACAGCATAGTGCTTTATTACAGCATTAATAATTGGGAATTAACTCCTTAGTGACCAGCCTGTTTTGGGCCTTATTGACCAAGTGGGAACACTCAAGGCAGGCTTGGAACCCTTACTAAGTCCCGGCATGTGTATATACACATAGGCACTACACAATCTCCCTCTACGAGTGGACTCCGGACACTCAGCGCCCACCTTCTCAGGATGGGACCTATGGAAAGCCCTGATGAGACGAGTGGCCTTAATGTCCGTCACTGGGACCCACATCCTCTCCTCAGGACCATAACCCTCCCAATGAACGAGGTACTGGAGGGAACCACGGACAATATGAGAATTCACAATCCTAGAGACCTGAAATTCAAGATTACCATCAACCACAATCAGAGGAGGAGGCAAAGAGGAGGGTACAATGGGTTGGACATAAGGTTTCAATAAGGACTTATGAAAAACATTATGGATCTTCCAAGTCTGAGGAAGATCAAGACGGTAGGCAACAGGTTTGATGACAGACAGGATTTTGTAAGGCCCAATAAACCTAGGACCCAACTTCCAGGAGGGAACCTTCAATTTGATATTCTTGGTAGACAACCACACCAGATCACCAACATTCAGGTCCGGACCAGGCACACATCTCTTATCTGCCACACGCTTATATCTCTCACTAATGCTCTTTAGATTATCCTGAATCTTTTGCCAAATAGAAGACAAAGACGAGGAGAATCTGTCCTCATCAGGTAAACCAGAAGACCCCTCTCCCGAGAAAGTCCCAAACTGCGGATGAAACCCATATGCACCAAAAAATGGTGACTTATCAGAGGACTCCTGACGACGGTTATTTAAAGCAAACTCAGCAAGGGACAAAAAAGAACACCAATCCTCCTGATTCTCCGCCACAAAACAGCGCAGATATGTCTCCAGATTCTGATTGACGCGCTCTGTCTGGCCATTCGACTGCGGGGGGAAAGCAGAAGAGAATGACAACCGAACCCCCAAGCGAGAACAGAAAGCCTTCCAGAATCTGGAAACAAACTGCGTGCCCCTATCAGAGACTATGTCTGAAGGAATACCGTGCAATTTGACAATGTGATCAATAAATGCCTGCGCCAGCGTCTTAGCATTGGGCAAACCAGGAAAAGGGATGAAATGCACCATTTTGCTAAAACGGTCCACCACCACCAGAATCACAGTCTTCCCCGAGGAACGAGGGAGGTCCGTGATAAAGTCCATGGACAGATGTGTCCAAGGATGGGAAGGAATGGGCAAGGGAAGGAGAGGACCTGATGGCCGTGAATGAGGGACTTTAGCACGAGTGCAAGTCTCGCAGGCTGCCACAAAATCCTCAACCGACTTATGAAGCGCAGGCCACCAGAATCTCCGAGCGATGAGATCCAGTGTGGCTCTTGCCCCCGGGTGCCCAGCAAGGACCGTATCGTGATGTTCCTTAAAAATCTTGTGTCTTAAAGTGAGAGGCACAAACAACCTCCCAGGAGGACAAAGATCAGGAGCCTCTGACTGGGCTGCCTGCACCTCTGCCTCCAATTCAGAAAAAAGAGCAGAGACCACCACACCTTCAGCCAAAATGGGACCCGGGTCTTCAAAATTCCCGCCTCCCGGAAAGCAACGCGACAGGGCATCTGCCTTCACATTCTTAACTCCAGGGCGGAACGTGACCACAAAATTAAACCTAGAAAAGAACAAAGACTATCTGGCCTGTCTCGGGTTCAGACGCTTGGCTGACTCCAAGTAGGCCAGATTTTTATGGTCAGTAAATACGGTAATAGGGTGTCTGGCTCCCTCTAGCCAATGGCGCCATTCCTCAAAAGCCAACTTGATGGCCAACAATTCCCTATCTCCCACATCGTAATTTCTCTCTGCGGAGGAGAGTTTTTTCGAGAAAAAGGCACACGGTCGCCATTTGGCAGGAGAGGAACCCTGAGACAAGACCGCCCCCACACCCACCTCAGAAGCATCAACCTCAACTATGAAGGGTAAAGAAATATCAGGTTGCACCAAGATGGGAGCGGAAGCGAAACTCTCCTTGATATTAGAAAAAGCCTTACGCGCCTCTACTGACCAAGAAGACAAATCTACCCCCTTTCTGGTCATATCAGTGAGTGGTTTAACAATAGAGGAATAATTCAAAATAAACTTCCTGTAATAATTGGCAAAGCCCAAAAAACGCATCAGCGCCTTCTGATTCTCAGGAAGCTCCCACTCAAGCACAGCGCGGACCTTCTCGGGGTCCATGCGAAAACCAGAAGCGGAGAGAAGAAACCCCAGAAATTGAATTTCTGGAACCGCAAACACACATTTTTCCAGTTTTGCATATAATTTATTCTCCCGCAGGATGAGCAAGACCTGTTGTAAATGTTCCTTATGAGTTTTGAAATCAGGAGAAAAAAATCAAAATGTCATCCAAATACACTAATACAAATTTTCCCATCAAATGATAAAAAAATGCTGTTCACGAAATGCTGAAAAACGGCTGGGGCATTCATTAAACCAAATTCTCAAAATGGCCCTCAGGAGTATTGAAGGCCGTCTTCCATTCGTCTCCTTCTCTGACCCTGACCAGGTTGTATGCCCCTCTTAGATCTAATTTGGAAAAGACTTTAGCCCCAACAACCTGGTTAAACAGGTCCGGGATCAGAGGAAGTGGATAAGGGTCACGAATAGTGATACTGTTCAGCTCCCTGAAATCCAGACAAGGTCTTAAAGAACCATCTTTTTTCTTAACAAAGAAAAAACCAGCGGCAACAGGTGACTTCGAGGGTCGTATGTGTCCTTTTCTCAGACACTCCGAGATATAAGCACGCATAGCGACCCTTTCAGGTTGGGAAAGATTGTATAAACAAGATTTAGGGAGCTTGGCGCCTGGGATGAGATTAATAGGGCAATCGTACTCCCTGTGCAGGGGCAAATCCTGAACTCCACTCTCAGAGAAGACATCTGAAAATTCTGAGAGAAAAGGTGGTACAGTCTTAGTAGAAACCTCAGAAACAGATGTCGTGAGGCAATTCTCTCTGCAAAAGTCACTCCAACCATTTATTTGCCTCGCTTGCCAATCAATAGTGGGGTTATGTTTAGTGAGCCAGGGTAGCCCCAAGAGGAGTAGGTAATCCGCTAAGGACGAAACATGACACATCCTCAACATGAGCATCACTCACAATTAAACGAATATTGTGAACTATGCCCTTTAATGATTTCTGAGAAAGTGGAGCGGAATCAATAGCAAAAACAGAAATATCCTTTCCCAAAGTGCACACCTGGAAACCATGAGTTATTGCAAAATGATTATCAATGAGATTGACAGCTGCTCCACTATCTACAAAAATCTCACAAACAATGTTCTTGCTCTCTAGCGCCACCCTTGCAGGCAGGACAAAACGGGAACTACAAGCAAACGGAAAACCTTCAATTTCCGCCTCAACCCTGCCAATAGTAACAGATGGAACATTTTTAAAAGATTTTTTCCTTTGTGTTTCTTTATTACTCCCAGAAAACTGCCTGAATCTCCTAGAGGGACAAACATTTGCCAAATGATTTATACCTCCACAACAAAAACAAACCTTCCCATGCGGGCTGAATCTTCTATTGTCAGAGGCAATCAACCCCAGCTGCATGGGCTCCTGCTCAGAAGGGGCTGACAGCGACTGAGACCCCTGCGCATAGAATGAGACCGCTGCACTGTCCTGGGACAGGAAGGAGAGATCTCTCCTCTCTCTCTAAGACGCCTGTCAATACGAACGGCCTGAGACATAGCACAGTCCAAGGAGATAGGCCTCTCATGAAAGGCAAATGCATCTTTCAATCCCTCTGAAAAACCATGGCAAAATTGACTTCGGAGTGCAGCATCATTACAACAAGTATCAGCTGCCCATCTCCGAAATTCTGAGCAGTATATCTCTGCAGATTGTTTACCCTGGCATAACAGACGTAGTCTAGACTCAGCCAAAGCAACACGATCCGGATCATCATATATCTGACCCAGGGCTAAAAAGAAATCATCCACTGAACGGAGGGGCCGTGCCCCCACCGGCAGCGAAAAGGCCCACGACTGAGCGTTACCCCTGAGCAGCGATATAATGATCCCCACCCTCCTTTCCTCATCACCAGAGGAATGAGGAAGAAGGCGAAAATGGAGTTTGCAAGCCTCTCTGAAACGCACAAAATTCTCACTACCCCCGGAGAACGTATCCGGGAGCGGACAGATATTGAGAAAAATTGCAGGCCTTTGGTCAACTGAGGTCCACCGTAGTACCCACTGCCTATACACAGACTTTGGGAAAAGCCTACTCTGTGATCTCTCTGAAAACTATGCCTACTACCTGTATTTGCACTGTGACACTCATCATCCACTCAGTAAAAGAGAGACATTATTTTACTACGACCAAACTGACCTGGTAATTTGTCTCCATAACTGACCACTTGGCCCCTGTTCTCCTACCTTCTACCCCGCTGCTCATCTAACATCAAGGACACCCCAGCCACAACCAGGAAGGAGACCCCATAGTCCTAAGGGGAAGAAGTGTTACTCCCCTTCAAGCAGTGCACACCTGGCCTGGAAGTGCACTAGAGCAGGGTTCACCACCAGTGATGGTCAGTTCGCAGTGTTCGCCAGTGAACACATGCGAGCTGCCATCTTTAGTAAGGTAGACTCACCCATCCAGCGATGCACAGGTAAGCCCTTACCTGTGCCGGGAGCCGGTCTGAAATCAAATGCGGTCACCGGTAGCAGGCAGTTCCGAGACAGCCGCCGGGGTCCTTCATCGGGCAGTTCTCAGAACTGCCTGCTCCCGGTGACCGCATTTGATTTCAGACCGGCTCACAGTACAGGTAAGGGCTTACCTGTGCATCACTGGACGGGTGAGTCTACCTTACTAAAGATGGCAGCCCGCAGGTGATCACCTGCGAACACTGCGAACTGACCATCACTGTTCACCACTATGAAGACTGCAACCACTCTCGATGCCATCGTCAGTACTCCCATCCTGTCCAACAACCACCATACCTCCTCTGTAGGTACTGCGCAGGGTATTGTAAGGCTGGCACCGATTAGTGTGTATATTTACATGATGTCGTGTGCTTTATTAAATACAGTATGTGTCATTCAAAGTAACATGAGGAAAACCTCCACAGTTTAGCGCATTGCTTTTATGTTTATTCTTAACTCACGGCGAGTACTTTTCCCTAAGTGCTACTTATAGTTTCTTAGCTAAATAATAAATTAGCTGGTGGCTCCATCTTAATTAGAGTTGTGTGTATTGTAGGGCATGTGACATGAAGAATCTCACACCATATCACAAATACTATGGGAACACTATATAATGTGTTATTTACCCCTTGGCAGTGAAAAGTGCTGAATAATTAAATGGCCATTGCTGCATTACGGGCTTCCATGCAGTATTATCAGGGGGTTAAACTGCTGAATATACTAGCATTACTAATGCTGGAAAATAATATTGCTGACCATTTTATAATAAAAGATCTGATAACTAGAGATGAACGAATCCAAAATTTGCCCAAATCAGATCACTAAAAACTCAGATTAGAATGCAACTCTAGTTTTTACATAATTGTGGTTGAATTATATTTGTTTAGAATCGATTCGCTCATCTCTGCAGATAATCAGTTGTTTCTATATGTAATCATCTGTTTCTCACTTTAGACTTTGTGCTCCACGGACAGCTCAGTGATTTTACTGATCATTGTGTAATGCTTTATTTCTCCTGTGGAGGTGCTGCAGGGAAATGAAATACTTCTGGATAGGTTTCCTTGTAAATTCTTCTAATGCTTGTTACTGTACTTCACGTTGGGTGAGACCAGAGGGCCAAAGAGGTCATTTTTCAGTAATCTCCAGCACCTAAGGGCTTCCACCACCTTTCAGCACTAAGAGTGTGTTTAGACTGCACGATCTGCTGCCGGCAAACATTGATTTTAGTGACCGGACAAACTATCAAATTACCCGAGGAACGATCTTTTTGCTTGTCCATCGGGTAATCACCTTTACACCAGCAGATAATCACTAACGAGCGTTCCTTATCTGGCCGATTCTCAGTCAGTGTAAAAGGGCCTTAAGACAAGAAAAGATTTAAAGTGTACTCCCAGGAATATAGAAGTTTTAGTATGTAACAGAAGAGGCAATTATTCCGTTAATCATGTAAATCACTAAGGGTCAAGTTCTATTGTCCAGCTCAACTAGAAGAAAACTACTGGTTGAGTGTGCATGTTTATTACTATAGAAAGAAGAGGATAATCGACTCAAGAAACACCTGTCAATGCTTATCTCCTGATTGAAGAAGAATCTGACATGTTAACATATAGCATAGCATGAGTTCAAATTCTAAAAGGACATTTTACAGCAGATTTGTACCTATAAACTGGCTGACCTGTTGCATGTGCACTTGGCAGCTAAAGGCCTCTGTGTTGGTTCCATGTTCATATGTGCCCTCAAGGAGCAATAAGGGAGTTGCCATTACACCCAGAGGCTCTGCTTTCTCTGCAACTGCTGCACCCTCTGTCCATTGATTGACAGGACCAGACAGTGTAAACATGATCACGCGTGGTCCTGTCTATCAAGGTGCAGAGGGCGCGGCAGTTGCAGAGAAAGTGGAACGTCAAGGTGTAAAGGTAATACCCTTCTAGAGACCCATTTATATATTAAGAATCGATTTTTCTCAGCAATGTGGACACATATAAACATGGGAACAACACAGATGCCTTCAACTCTTAAGCGCATGTATAACAGGTCAACCAGTATCATAGATAAAAATCTGCTGACAGATGTCCTTTAATAGCAGACACCAGGGGTCACAGTAACTGCTCTCTTACACATTAGATTGTCATCAGGTCTTGTTAACATCAATTATGTGATGTGTACGCCAATGTAAGTTATTCATGCATAATATACTGTAACACTGTTATTGAGAAAGGGGCCCAAGCCAAATTTTTTCCAGTGACCTCCACCAATCTTTGTCCAGCCTTGACAGGTGCTAAAACAAGCCTGTGAAGTGGTAAGAATAATTGTATTGTATAGAATATACTACTTCAGTGCATATATCTCATATAATATTTAGTGCATAATTTAGATGGAGGAGAAGAGCTATATAGAGGAGCCATATAAAAAAAAAAAAGCTAAAAAAAATTGTTTACAATAAAAACCTATTATGAATGAAATGTTATTCTCTTAATATATAGTATATTCCTTTTAAATACTGTGGGGATTCGCTCTGGTAGTTAGGAAGGATAAACGGGCGCAGTACAGATCCAAATACAAGTTTGTAATTCAAACCTTAGTGTTTATTCACATATGATGCCAAAAACAAAATGTCACTTTTGCAGTGTTGGGCTACTTCACACCCAATGGCAAGTTAATAAAACAAAAGTCACCTTGGTGGCAGTTCTGCCTCAGAAAAGTAAAATACAGGCTTTAGGCGGCCTGTTCCCCTGACACATGGGTCTCCACTCTCTAGCCCAGCACACAGACCTCCTGAGCTCCACTGTCAGACAGAGGTAATCCTCTCTACCTAGCAGTGCTGGCTGGTTTTTATGCCTGGCAAAACCCGACCTGAAACGTGGGCAGTAGTCACCCACCCAGCACTTTGACTACTCCCAGTAAGGGCCGTCCCAGGTCAGCTATACAGCCATGCTAAGTACCAAGGTGTCAAACAGCAACTGCCGCTGACACATAAAAAACGGTTCTTACTCCACCAAGGCCAGGAACCCCGGTGACATATACCTATCATCCACGATGATTCCTTGTACTTTCTTACAATACATAAAATGTGGCCTCAAACACCCCACAGCTCACAAAAGTCACGTGATTCATCCCTCTAGCTTGAAATTGTGACCTTGAATTATTTGAGTTTATTTTTTTCCGATTTAACAAGTCGGAGTAATCCGGTCATCGCCCAAACAGATTTGACTAACAGAGAGAGTAAAGCATTGTGACATGTTGTAGATAAAAAGTGATGAATATCTCAGCTAATTGGATATTTGTAGACAGAAATCTAAATGCAGCAAGTTTATTTTATTTGGTGCTGTAATGATGAGTAAAATATCACAGATCCATAGTTAACACTGTGAATTAGTCACCATTTACTATATCTGCAAACAACTTCTTAAAAGGAAGCGTTTATGTAAATCAAGCACCAAAATCTTAGTCTATATTCATTTTATACTTTTTTTTATGTCTGTTTCAAAAGATATTCAATTTAAACGCTGTGTCTAGCACCACCTACTATGTCAGTTACCCTCCCTTTATTGCATCCATCTCAGTGACAGTTCCCAGGTGGACACACATGTGCAGTTGTAAGGCTGCCTCTGGATATGCCAAGGCTCAGCTTGAATGAGGAGAGATCTCTGGTGGGGTGAGAAGTCTACTTCTGATATTGCAGCATCATCTCTGCTTGTCAGGGATACTACTGGATACTACTAAGCAAAAGCAACAGCAGTCTACTCTTCTGAAAAGAGAAGTAACTGCATCAGTGATGTCATCACTGGTATATAACTCAACTTGGAGGTGGACATTAGTAGTGTTTGCATATGGCTACATGGAGCCTAGAAAACTGCCTTTTTATAAGGTAGAAAAAAGGATAAGAAATAAAGCAATTTTAAGCATTTTTAGTACTAACTGACATCCAGATGACTGAATATGTGTTACACTGTACTTTGCAGTCTACACAGTTTGTGGGATACTGAAGGTCACTCAGGCGAGAACATAAATACTTCACTCGCTCATCCCGTCCACTATTTTATCATCTTGGATGAATGTTTGCTATGGATTACAGAGAAGAAAACAATTCTCTGTATCCAGGTCCACAGGTAACATATGATGTTTCCTGTAACTGCAGGTTTGTAGGCCAGAAAAAGTGTGGTCATATAGGCACCATGTCTAATGCTAACTCTTATTACATATCATTTAATTTCTTCATAAACATGACACAATCTATTGGGGCACAATGGACCATCCATAAAGAGTCTACCCAGCCATAAAAATATTAAAATAATTAACATTTAGTGGCAACTGGCCAATTAGGCTGCACCATTAAGAACATAACTTGGTCCATTAGGGTCTCCAAGAGGAATGTTCATGTTCATTGTCACCAGTGTTGGCTGTTACCGTTGTTACCATAGACATTTACTTAGTATCTCCTCCTCTGAACTCCTATGTTGGACTCCTGGACTGATCCTGTCTACTGGTAATACCAGCCAGCATGGAAGAGGTTAAACCTGTTCCAGCATTCCCAATTTCCTTTGTGACAGAGGGTGGAAGCCGTTGCCTCAAATCAAATAAGGAATGTAATCAGTCCCCTGTCTGCTTGTATTATCTTACGGCGGCTTTCTTATGTGCAGAAACCTAAACTCATTTATTTGTGACAGCAATTCTAAGACATTTCCTTGCGGGGGAAACCCCCATCAGGTACAATTCACATCGTCACAAAGCATTGTGTAGCTCTGCATTGGTGCACTTTGCCTTTGTAGGCTGTGTGACAATGCCGAGGAGCATAGCACCACAGGAGCTGACAGCTGATAAGGACCTCTCCATGCCTGTACATTCTCACATACAGATCTTTCAGGCTTACTGTTTGATCTTTGGATATTTTCCATATCTGAGATATGTCTATTTTCCATCCTATGAATGGATCCAGGCCAGGGACAGGTCACTACTGATATAGGGGGACTGCAAGCTGAGAATGGACTGTCAGTATAAATATTTTTTTGCATTCAATGTATATGTATGTACGGTGGCTGAGGAACAGCAGGGGTGTCACATGAAGAAGTCACAGAAGTAGTCTTTACTAGCTTTATGGATCTTACAGGAAGGTTTCTTTTGGTCTTTTTATCTAGCATTTCACATGGTACGTGGTAGAATTGTGCATGTTTACAGGGGTGGACACAACCAAATGAGGGATCCTTGCAAAAGCAGTGTGTGGGCCCCCATCTGTCAGCATACCCACAAATTGCATACAGAAAATAAATTACTGTACAAAAACATTTTATTGCAGTGCCTACAAAATAGCCTCATAGTCTTAATTTCCCCTGTAGTAATGAGTTACATCCTTGAGGTGCTAGGATCGGAAAGGAGTTAATGGTACTTGGTGGGGTAGGATAAGAAGGATACTTGTAGGCTTCTCCATTGCACTTTATGTCCACCCCTCCATGTTCATACTGTCCATAGGGGAGGGAAATGAGACTGAGATTTTGACCTACTGCTCAAGGAGTTGGTGCTATATTTGCCTTTGGTGCCATCTGTCCATGTCTTGACATTTCTCTGGTAGGTAAAATTAGGCACTCATGTTGTAATAACACAAAAAATGCCCAAAAAGAGTTAAGATGATGCTAACTATGTAATTCTCAGGGATCTAGTTTCCAGTCAAATAGTTGGGGGTTATGGAAACCCCAGTGGGGTCTCACTGGTTCATTAGGTTTCAATAGCTCTATGTTTCTGGCAACATCTTCACTAAAACAACTGAGATGCTGGTCAAGTCCAAGATTATAAGGGAACCCAGACAACCCTTTCAAAAAGGTGGAGTAGGGAATTTTTTTTAGAATCAAACTATATTTTCCATACAGATTCATATCCAGATCAATATTAATTTTATTCCTTTTTAACCCAACCCCTTAGAACCCTCCCTACCTTCCTTCCCACTGCGGTGCGTCTCTCTAAATAAGGAGGAGTCAAGGCAAAGAAAATTTAGAATTTCCAAGCACCCCATATACTGATCTATTTTTCCTCTATATTTCTTTGTTTATAAAGAACCTTTTCATATCTTTCAATCTTGTTAACCAAATTAAGCCATATAATCACATTTGGAATATCCCGTGAAAACCAAACCCATATAATCAAAAGTCTTGTCAAAAACATTACTTTTATTAAAATAATCTTTTTATATTTATGACAGTTTACCTTGGAGAGATCACCCAATATCGCAGCCCAATATTCTTTTAGTTCTGTACAAAGCCAGAACATGTGCATAAAATCTGCTCCTGGTGAATCACACCATGGACAATTAGATGTATTCCTTAGACCACATTTATTAAGCCATACTGGCGTAACATAAACTCTATGTAAAATATGGAATTGAACTAAAACGTGATTAAAGTTGTGGGACACTAGACTTAAGTTGGACAATATGTTCTCCCAATCTTCTTCTTGCATAATTGAACATTCAGCTCCTTTGTCCAGGAGAGCATGTGTTATTAAATAGTGCTTTAACTAATAATTTAAAAGTTGAGCAATCTTAACCTTGTGACCTACATTCCCCATTAATTAATTTAAAGGTGTAGAGGTGTCTACATCTAACAAATACATTTCTTTAACACTGTGCAGTGCCGAATGTAACTGAAGATACCTAAACCACGATAAATTAATTATATTCTCTCTTTGTGCTAACTCCAAAAATGAAAACATTTCCCCATTCCTCACTACCTTTGCAACATAAAAGATATAATTTTTTTTTGCAGATATACTGATCCCCTACCAATTCACCTAAAACCTGTATATAATAGTTGTGCCAAAGGGAAGTACAACCTAAAGATCCCTTTATTCCCAACCAACCTCTACTAGTACACCAGGACTTACTAAACAATTGCCCAACCTCTCTGTAATCCTGTTGTATATTAGATACTTGTCCGGATTTCAACATGCCATCATAGGGAGATCTGCTCACCAGGGTCCTACATAGTGGACTTTTCTTCCATTCACAGTATAACCATAACTGTGCAGATATAAATTAACCCTTAAAATATGGAAGGTTCAACCCTCCCTTTTCTATCGGCTTATAAAGATGTTCCACTTTAAGTTTCACACGCTTTCTTCCCAAAATGTATCCTCAATCCATATTGGGGAATTCCCCAGAATGTATAGCAACTGGGGTAAAAATCACCATCTTAATTAGGGATATTCAATCAGCTCTAGATAGAGGGAGTCTAAACCACTTCGCAATTTTAGCTCTCATTTTACTTATCAATGGATTCAGATTAAGGAGCAAATAATCTTCAATCTTAGGAGATATCATCATACCCAAGTATTCAAAGGAATCAGAAATCTTCAAGATATTCAAGGGCCCCTTATTGGAGAGCTGAAGTCTGTCTACGGGCATAAGAGGTTTTTGGCCAATTAATATCAAAACCTGAAACTTCACCAAATGAATTAACTATTTGAATAATTCTTGGAAGAGTAATATTGGTATCATGTATAAAAAAATTATGTCATCTGCATATAAAGAAGTATGATCCTCCCTTCCCAGTATCCCAAACTCTTCAATCCCAGATTCTTGCCTTACCCTAGCTGCAAGAGGCTCGATATATATATATATATATATATATATATATATATATAGTAGTAATTAGCAGCAGGGGCTATATTTGAATTTGCAATATTTCATGAATATTTGGGCCAATATTCATCATATATTCGCGAATTCACAAATATTTTCTTGATTGTGATAAATTGGCAATGTAATATTCGCGTAATGCGCGCGAAATAAAGGCGTGGGTCACTTTTTCTACATTTTCCAAGCTGCTAGAAGTTTCCTGAGACTGGATAAAATGGTTGGCACGGCAGAACATTAAAAATGGCTTTATATGCAGTTAGAGTGCTACAATATATTAGCAATTATGCTAATCGGCGCTAATGATGCGAATATTTTGGCGCAATACGTGAAACTTCACATTTTAGCAGGTCTTCATGTATGCATGGACAGCAGAACCTATCACACTACCTAACACCCTGCACTGCAACAGCTACACTATATCAGGATATAACCTACACTGACTATCTCCCACTAACTATCTGTATTATATATATAAGCTATCTAACTTTCTATCTAAGGGCTCATTCAGACGGCCGTATGCTGTCCGCAAAAATACTGAATGCTATACCTCTTTTTGCGGATCCGCAAAAAAACTGATAGCATTCAGCATTTTTGCGGACCCATAGACTGAGTATAGGACATGTTTCATTTGTTTTGCGGAACCGTGGAATAGAAAAGGGCCCCATAGAAGTGAATGGGTCAGCATCTAATCCTCAAAAAAACGGATCCGCATTTTTGCGGATAGCATACGGCCATCTGAATGAGCCCTTATGTAATGAGTGGAAAGCACAGAGCACAGCAATGACACTGCTCTCTCTCAGAACTGCAAAAAAACTGTAGAAAATGGCTGCTGGGGAGTTTCGTATATACTAAGGGATAGGCAACTTTCCTATTGGTTGCTAGGGATGTTGCTAAGCTCAGACAAAGACATTGCAGCCTTCTCATTGGCCCACAAGCAAGAAGGGAGGTTACTGATGAAAAAAAAATCTACAATATTTGAAATTAAGAATATATATCACTATATTCTAAATATTCGCAAATTCTCAAAGTGCCAATATTCGCAATTAACATTCGCGATTCGAATATTCACGCTCAACACTAATATATTGAATAGTATCAAAAAGCTTAACCATATTTTTGAACCTGACTCTTAATCCCATTTTTTCCAAAACCTTCCACAGGAATCTCCACTCCACCCTATCAAAGTCCTTGGAAGGCATCAAGACAGGATAGAGCGAGAGACCCCCTCCCCGGAGGATTGTATATTTGCAAATAAGCGATGCAAATTACAATGTGTACCCTTATTGGGAATGAAACCATTCTGGTCAGAATGTATAATTGATGTAATAACCTTAGCAAGCCTTGTAGCGAGAACCCTTGAAAGAAGCTTTACATCAGTATTAATAAAGATTTCTGCCTATATGCCTCCATATCTAAGGGATCCTTGCCATTTTTTTTATATTAATATTATTATGGCTTCTGTCATTGATTCCGGAAGGGTACCATCCTCCAATGATTCCGTGAATACCTTCAATAAACAAGGGAGAAAAACCTCCCTATATTTACGATAGAATTCATATGGGAATCCATCTGAACCAGGGGAGGAGTTTCCCGGGCAAGCCTTTATCGCAGCCTCTAACCCCTGCAGGGAAAATTCATGATCAATAAGTTCCTTTTGAGTATTCGTTAGGACTGGTAAAGAGATGGAATCCAAATATGCATCCATCATTTCATCTGGAATATTCTTATCTAGTTTATATAAATCCACAAAATGCTTAACAAAGATTCATTTTATAGATTCTTCATCTTCTATAATTAATCCTTTAGGAGAACGAATACTTTCTATGTCTTTTTTGGTCCTGATTCGAGATCACCCTAGCCAACAATTTCCCTGGGCGGCCCGATTCAGCAAAATATTTTTGTCTCTTAAAGACAAGCCTCTGCTGTGCCTTATCCAGAAAAAAATCAAAGTTCGCCTGGCTTGCGTTCTTCAGAATTTACCTATTTTCTTCTGTTTTATTTCTGGAAAATTCCTTTGTAGCGCCTGCTGCTAGTTCTTTTAACTCCCTCTCTATCATACCATACCCCTTTCTTAAATTGGAAATATTACTAACAAATAAGCAACTCATAAAGGCCTTAAAGGCATCCCATACCAATTGAGTTTTTACTGTATTGTAATTGGTACGTCAAAAACGGACAATCTCCTGTTCCATCATTTTGTGATTATCCATTATAGAGATCCAATGGGGATTTAATCTAAATAGGTGTTTACCCAATATTTATTATCGACCATGGATACTTCAAGAGTAATTTGTACATGATCCGATAAAGCTCTGGCCTCATATTTCATCCGCTTTATAGACCTAAGATAGTTTTTTTTTTATCAGAGCAAGATCTATCCTAGACATAGAGTTTCGGGAGTTACTTACACAAGAATACACTCTTTTCCCCTTCCCTAAATAACCCCATACATCAACTAAGCCTGATTCCAAACAAAATTGTGCCCTTGTGCATGAGTATAAGTGTCTCCCCCATTGAAATCCTATCACTTCCTGGATTAATGACACAATTAAAGTCCCCATTGACTATTGAGGGACATTCAGGCCATTGATCCATGAAAGTTAACAAACAATTAAGTACATGGAAAGGAAAGGGTGGAGGAATATAAATAAAGGCCAAAATACATAATGTTCCAACGAGCCTTCCATAAAGAAACACAAATCTACCTTGCTTGTCAATAGAGGATGCCCGGCAGACAAAATCAATCCGCTTATGAGCTAACAATGTCACTCCTCTAGAATAACTAGAAAAAGAGGAGTGATAAGTCTGCTTGGCCCATCCCCTACCGATACGCCTAACCATCTCTCCAGTGAGGTGAGTCTCCACTAAACAAATAATCACTGGTAGGTGTCACTGTACCAAATCCAGAACTGCCTGTCTTTTTAGCTTATCCCCCAGACCCCGAATGTTCCAGGTTCGGATTTTATTCGACATCAAAACAATCAATAGATTCCCAGAGCAAAAAACTATTTAACTTCCCCACCTCCCATCCCCTCCTCCAAAGAGACGCACCGCAATCCATTTTTCCTTCTGTACCTTCAGGTAGACCTATAATTCTCACATTTCATCGCCTCGACCTATCCTCCAGATCCACCACTTTTTTTTTAAGGGTATTAACATCCATACTCAGGGTGGAGATTTCAGTTTTACATTTTTTAGCTTCATTCTCCAGGGCCCCCCACAGATTTTTCTATGGTTGTAACTCTGTCCCGTATTTTTGAGACGTCCTCTCTTATCACAATCACATCAGTCTGGATTGCCCCAAGCTGCATTGAAATATCTTGTATTAGTTCTCCATTTTTTTAACCACCACCAGAATTTCTTTAAGTGGAGCGGATTCAACAATAGGCAAATAATGTATGCCCTCTCTCTCCACCCCTCCTCCTAAGAGTAGTTGTCCACCAATTCTTCAACTCTGAGTCCAGCATTTTTTTAACATTGGAATCAAACATCCCTTTTTGACCTGCTCCTGCTCTTGTAATTTCATTAGGAGATTTAAAAAAAATTGATAGATTTTTGACTGATTCTGGAGACTTCTGCCCTGTTTTATAGAATAGTCCGCTGATCGCTTATTTTGCTTAGGACCCATTTTTTTTCTTCACTTCTCTTTCCCTTTTATTTTTTTTTTATTTTTTTTTTTTTTATATATTCTTTCAATATTTCCTTCTCCTCTCTCTTCACTCTCCTCTTCCTTTTTTTCCTTCTCTCACGTCTCACTCAAATCTGGATTCTTAATAAAATACCGTACATAGAAATTCATTTAAATCTTCCTAAAATCCATAATAGATGAACAGGAACTCCACAGTCAGGCCTATGCGTTTCGGATTGCTGAATTCATGACTGGTCAACCTAAAAATCAGAGACTGTAGGCTTCCTGTTTTTGTGTCATGGATTTTAGGAAGAGTTAAATAAATTTCTATGTATTTTATTAAGAATCTGGATTTGGTGCTGGACATTTCTCTCCTTGTGACGTTCCGTTGGATTGCTTTCCCAAGAATCGAAGCACAGTTTGAAGATGTGGTGAGCTGATAACTACTTGTTTGTAAAAGGGGTGTATACTTTTGAAAATATATATTTTTTTTTATGAGATGCATAAGAAGCATTGTAGACTTTTTCCAATGCATATTGCTGTTATCTATCATATTGGTAGACTTTATTCTCAAAATTGCCAATTCCAAAAATGGTTTATCCCATAGTGATAATATATGACAGGCTGATATAAATGGAAAGCCATTCTTGATTGAACGATGTTCGGCTGCTGTTAGAAGGAATTAGTCCGACGCTGTTTTACAGTTTGCAGCTGATGTTTATACGTGAGGAGCTTACAGAGCAGACATGACGGATGAGTGGTTTGTCCTCCGTCCATCATATAGCCTTCATAATAGTGAAATGAAGAGGACAGAAATCGCAAGGCGTCTATCAGAGGCACTTGTGCGTGGAGAATATAGCTTATAATTTATTCAGGTCAAACGTAGGACTATCAGAAGAATCCTTTTTATCTATTTTTCTGTCTGTCTGTCTATCTACTGTAAATCTATCTACAGTATATATCTAGCTGTGGATCTATTTGTCTGTCTGTCTAATCTGTCTATCTCTCCCTCTATATACTCTAAATCTATCTACAGTATATATCAATCTATCTATGGATCTATTTGTTTGTCTGTCTGTCTGTCTGTCTGTCTACAATGCATCCATGCAACATCAATCTAGTATCTACAATAACTATTCCTTCCTGAGCAAATAGGTGATCACTATGCTGAAACTCATCATAGTATTATTATAGTAATTATATTCCTGTAATTAGGGAGAAGTATTATAGTAGTTATATCCTTGAACATAGAGGTCAGTATTATAGTAGTTATATCCTTGAACATAGAGGACAGTATTATAGAAGTTATATACTTGTACATAGGAGGCAGTATTATGGTAGTTATATTCTTGTATATGGGAGGCAGTATTATAGTAGTTATATTATTGTACATAGTGGTAGTATTACTATAGTTATACTCTTGTACATAGGAGGCAGTATTATAGTAGTAATATTCTTGTACATAGGGCCAGTATTATAGTAATTATATTCTTGTAATTAGGGAGCAGTATTATAGTAGTTATATCCTTCTACATAGGGGCAGTATTATAGTATTTATATACTTGTACATAGGGCAGTATTATAGTAGTTATATTCTTGTACATAGTGGTAGTGTTACCATAGATATACTCTTGTACATAGGAGGCAGTATTATAGTAGCTATATTATTGTATAAAGGACACATTACAATAGTTATATTCTTTTACATAGGGGGCAGTAATACCATAGTTATATTTTATAGGAGGAAGTACTATAATAGTTATATTCTTGTACATAGTGGGCAGTATTATAGTAGTTATATTCTTGTATATAGGACACAGTACTATAGTAGTTCTAATTTTTGTACAAAGGGAGTAGTATTACCATAGTTATACTCTTGTATATAGGAGGCAGTATTATAGTAGTAATATTCTTGTACCTAGATTGTAGTAATATAATTTTAGCAGTTATACTCTTCCAAATAAGTGTTAGTATCATCATAGTTATAGTCTTGCACATATGATGCAGTATAGCATTTATATTCTTGTACATCGGAGCAGTAGTTATATTCTTGTAAATGGAGGACAGTATTATAATATTTGTATTCTTGTACATAGGAGGTATTATTATAGTAGTTGTATTCTTGTACATAGGAGGCATTATTATAGTAGTTGTATTCTTGGAAATTGAGGGCATTGTTATAGCACTTAGAGCTAAAAAGAGCTAAAAGGAAAGGTATATCAAGTAAACAATGGCAAAAAATGTCAATGGACTTTTTCAGTGGTTTTCAATAACTTTGACACAAGATAACACAGACATGTGTTATCACAGTTCCTTTTACAGTAGATCTCCTACATCTGTATATTTTTGTACATAGAGGGCAATGTTATAATAGTTATACTATATTTTTGTACATAGGAGACAACAATATAGTATTTGTATGTTTGCACATGGGAGCAGTATTACAATATTTATATGCATATAGGACCATTATTTTAGTTACATTCTGTACATAAAGGCAATATTATAGTAGGTATATTCTTGGCCATAGGGGACAGTATAAACTATTATACAGTAATAGTTATGTTCTAATACATAGGAACAGTATTATAGTAGTTATATTCTTGTACATAGGAGCAATATTATAACAATTAAATTCTTGTACATAGGGGCAGTATTATAGTGGTTATATTATTGTACATAGGAGGCAGTATTATAGTAGTTATATTCTTATACATGGGAGACAGTATTATAGTAGTTATATTATTTTACATATCAAGCAGAATTATAGTAGTTCTTACAAAAATGGGGCAGTATTGTATTAGCTATAGTCTTGTACACATGGGCATTATTATAGTAGCTACATTTTGTATACAGGGAATAGTATTATAGTAATTAGATTCTTGTCTATGAGAGTGAGTAAAAAAATGTTGTAATAATATGCTGTCAACCAACTGGCCTGTCCGGGCTCCAGCACTGCAGTCTGGGGCTCGGACACTGCAGCACGGTGCCAGACGTGCTGTCATGCCAAGCCCTTTGGTGACTCGGCGTTTAGGCCACGACCATCTCATGCCATTTAGGCCATGCCCCTCTCTGCACCGTATAGGCCATGCCCCCTTAGGTCACACCTGAGCTACGCCCCCCCTGGTGATGTCAGTGCTCAGGTGATTAGCTCCCTATTTAAGGCTGCACCTGGCAATCACCTTTGCCAGTTATAGGTTTTCCTTGCTGTGCTCTGCTGCCTGTGTGTATTGAACTGTTGCTTTTGGATTTGGCCTCGGCTATACCTTGACCTCTCTCTCTGCTTAGCGATGCTGTACCTTCTTTGTGTACGGTATTGACCCTTGGCTTGTTATTGCTCCCTCCTTCCTCTTTGTGATTCTGTTGGTATGGATCTCCTGGTTTGACTGTTTCTGGATCGACTTCCCTTGGCTTTTGTTTGTGTGTCCTGTGTGTGAATAGGTGCCTGCGGTTTCGCGGGCACTTGGATTGTATCTCTGCACTTACCAGTCGTCCAGTTGTGGACTTGTCGCCCAGGACTTGTTCTGCAAGTAGGCAGGGCCAGTGGGCTGGGTACAAGTTAGGGCTCACTGTGTGTGTGCAAGTCCCTGCCTACGGCTGTGAAATATGCTGGAAAATCTGATTGCATTATAGGCATGGCTAGGCTTGGGATGTATATATCTATTCCACATATCATTTTTATGCACATAGAAAAATGACTATATCTTACATTATCGTATGCTAAATTTAACCCTTCTCTAATATAGTAAAATGGCTGGTGCCAGTTAATTAACAATTTGATTTGTGAATGATTATATTTTCAAACAGAATTCAGAGCGAAGGTTTTTTATGGGATGTATGAGTAGTGATATCCTGTAGATAGATGTAGTCGCCAATTAACAGTCAGAACATGAATTAGCTGCACCATTAATATCTTCTCCATTGTAAATGGTTCCCTATATGCTATTACCCTCTAATGTGTTTTATGCATAATGCTATTAGTTAACTCTGCTCTGTGATAAGTATGTGAGCTCCGCTTATAAAGCCCTGAGCCACATATTTATTAACTCTTTAAATGACATCATATGTTATACCCAGTGACGGGGGACATAATGACTTTACTATCTAGGCTCGGCACATTGAATGTGTCATCATTTAATTAATTAACTTGGTTTTCAACTTAAAGGCATTCTCCAGTTGGACTTCCCACTCCAAAAAATCATTAGGTTTCTCCTGAATGTGTTCTTGGTATGCAACTGTATAAGAGCAGCAATGTGGACGTTCCTCTCATTTATGATTCAGAGTTTGAAGTTCCTGCCAAATACATATTCATTGGAGACTCAAAGACATAATTTGGACTATCCTCTTTGGTATTGTTTGGGCACACAGTTGTGCTTGAAAGTTTGCAAACCCTTCAGAATTTTCTACATTTCTGCATAAATATATTTATTGATGAAAATGATTTAATATCATATGTCTGTGAGTAGCTAAATTATTAGCTTCAACTCTGTAATGTTGGTAGGTTTCCTCCCATGAACTGTTCAGTTCAGGTCCCTCCACAACATTTCTACTGGGTTTAAGGCTGGGTTCACACCTGAGCGTTTTACAGCGCGTTCCTACGCGCTGTAAAACGCACGACGCTCAAACAAGTGCTTGAGCTTTTTTTTGGGCGTTTGTCGCGCGTTCCCGCACATAGATATTCGGGAACGCGCGACAATGTGTGCACGCCTGTCTCTGTATGCGCGATTGTAAACGCCCGTACAATCGCGCATACAGAGCGCTCGTTTCAGAACGCTCAGGTCTGAACCCAGCCTAAGTCAGGACTTTGACTTGACCATTCCAAAAATGTAACTTGATTTTTTTTCAACCATTCTTTGATAGAAAGACTTTTGTGCTTATGGTTGTTGTCTTGCTACATGACCCACATTCTCTTGAGATTCAGCTCAAGATAAATGTCCTGACATTTTCCTTTAGAATTTGCTGATATAATTCAGAATTCATATTTCCATCAATGATGGAAGGCCGTCCTGGCCCAGATGCAGTAAAACAGGCTCAAAACATGATACCACCATTGTGTTTCACAGATGGCATAAGGTTTTTATGCTGGAATTAAGTTTTTTTCCTTTCTCCAAACTTATGCTTTCCATTTAAACCAGAAAGTTCTACTTGGTCTCATCCATCCACAAACCATGTTTTCTATGAACTACTGCACCGATCAACTGTATGCAACAAGGGCCCTTTTTGAGAATTCATGCTGCCCCTGTTTTGGGCAACATGATTACTGTGAAAAGTTCTCTTAAAGTCTCTGAAGAGGAAAAGTGAGAGAAAGTAGAGAAAGCCTAATGTGTAGAGGTAATATCCTCTGGTAATGCAGTTGACTCCAATAATGAGGGCTCCTGGTTGCCAAGCAAGGCATCTGAATAGAGGACAATGCTATTGCTTTACTTTTGTTTCAGTATTGAATCTGATCTTCCTGGTTCAAGAATAGAACTAGGTTCACAGTGAAGTTTTAAATAGAAATCCATATATTTCTGCTTATTAAGACTGATGATGTTGACTAGTAGCTATCCATTGAACTTAGAGTCTATGGAAAGCTGAATATAAATGCCTATTGCAATGGCCTCCTTATTGGTTTAATATATGCATTCCTCTAAAACATTCTATGCTTTTTAGTTAATTGCAAAGGAGATGGTAACGTGGGAACAGATGACAAGCAGCGTCCTACAAAGATAGAATATTCCCGTCTCCCACACAGACTGCCAGGAACTATGTATCTCACGGATAATATATAACTCAGGATTATCACAAAACCTACAGAGATATAGGGGCTGCTCATTTTATCAAGTGCCATTAATATTCATGGGACCTTCAATGACTTTCAAATCGGTGTCTGATGACTGGTCTGCGGGGCAAGAGTGAAGAATATAAAGTTCTGAAGGAGATTATAAGAAATCTGCACTGATCAAGGGGCCTCAAGTACAGGCTGAATATGTCCCAGAGCTGAAGGTCTGTTACAGTTGCATCCAGTCTAGACAATTATCTGTGAACGAACCAGTTTTGATGGCTTGTAACAATGTATCAGAGCAGATAGAATGTATGAGTCCAGAGTCCAAACTGCTGTGTCTGTTCTTACAGGACCCAAGAGTGGCACATTCTGCAAGTTTCTTGACATAGACCAATAAACTGAAATGTGAACTAAACCATTTCATTTAAGGGGTCTGTGTGTTATTGCTATTACTATATACCAAAAGTGGTATTATTAATATCACCAAACAAATATATTACAAATTTATGCCAATTGAACCCCTGCCCAACATCCAACATACATGTATGGTGGAAGTTGGGACTTTAAAGATGCCAACTGCTTAGAAATATAAAACAACAAAACAAATGTAAAAATTATAAGGGTTTTCTGCAATTTTTTTTTTTACTGATAACCTATGCCGACACCTGGGACTGCTGCCGATCAGCTGTTTGAGAAGGCACTGGTGCTCTGTGAGAAGGGATTGGCAAGAAGGTATTGTGAGTGCCGCTGCCTTCTCCGTGCTCACCAAGCACAGCTCCATACATTGTATAGCGGCTGTGCTTGGTATCGCACTTAGCCCCATTCACTTCTATGGGACTGAGCTGCTCCTAGACCACGTAGCACATGAACGTGCAGTTACTCTGCCTAGGAAAAGGTACTAGAAAGCTGTAGCGCTATGCAACCCCTGTTTTCTTTCTCAAACAGCTGATCAGCGGGGTTATTGGGTGCTGGACCCAGGGCCGTTTGAAGGAATTTGGGGGCCCCAAGCAAAATAGACATGGAGGCCCCCCCCCCCTCCACACCCTCCCCACCTTACGCACGCAAAGCCTACAGGAACCACAGTATAGTCATACAGTTTAAGTTCACCCACACTTTATATAAATAAAAAAGGAGGTTTACAGTGCAAATACTGTGGATGGCACTGTTTAGGGGGGGATCTGTGGATGGCACTGTTTAGGGGGGAGATCTGTGGATGGCACTGTTTAGGGGAGGTCTGTGGATGGCACTGTAGGGGGATCTGTGGATGGCACTGTTTAGGGGAGGGGAGATCTGTGGATGGCACTGTTTAGGGGAGGGGGGGATCTGTGGATGGCACTGTTTAGGGGGGATCTGTGGATGGCACTGTTTAGGGGGGATCTGTGGATGGCACTGTTTAGGGGGGAGATCTGTGGGTGGCACTGATTAGGGGGGAGATCTGTGGATGGCACTGTTTAGGGGAGGGGGGATCTGTGGATGGCACTGTTTAGGGGAGGGGGGATCTGTGGATGGCACTGTAGGTGGATCTGTGGATGGCACTGTTTAGGGGAGGGGGGATCTGTGGATGGCACTGTAGGGGGATCTATGGATGGCACTGCCATCCACAGATCCCCCTACAGTGCCATCCACAGATCCCCCTCCCCGACGCTCACAGCAGTATATTTATAAACTAATCAGTAACTACTTTAACTTTATTCATTGCTCATTGCTGAGCTCTTAACTTGGATTATTTGGATATCTCTTACTTTGTCTTCGCTCCGGTAACTAACAGCAGGCAGTGCAGGCGGCGCTCACTCACCGACGTCACGCGCCTGCGCCGCCTAGTGGGAGGAGCAGGCGCCTGACGTCAGTGACAGTGAGTGAGCGCCGCCCCCCATTGCCTGCTGTTAGTTACCGGAGCGAAGACAAAGTAAGAGATATCCAAATAATCCAAGTTAAGAGCTCAGCAATGAGCAATGAATAAAGTTAAAGTAGTTACTGATTGGTTTAAAATATACTGCTGTGAGCGGCGTGGCCCTGTATATTCTAACCCCCAGGCAAGTGTCCCCGTCACCATGGGAACGCCTGGGGGTTAGAATATACCATTGGATTTGAGTTTTTGCGATCTCACTGAGCTCGTAAAACTCAGATCCGATGGTATATTCTAACCCCCAGGCAAGGGGTTAGAATATACCATCGAATCTTCTGAGTTACTCTGTTTGGCCCCGTCCAGCTCGGGGCCCCAACCAGCTCGGGGCCCCAAGCAATTGCTTGTTTTGCCTGTCCCTTAGCGACGGGCCTGGCTGGACCCCCACCGATCAGTAAAAAAAAATCTCAAAAAACTCCTTTTCCTCATTTCACAAATACTACTAAACAATAAAAAATAAACATGGTTGGTATCACAGCGTTCCAAAATGCCAATTACAATATAAAAGTATTTATCGGTATGGTTATTGGTATAATATAACGCTTCCCCCCAAAAAAGAAGAATAAGTGATCCAAAACTCATACATACCCCAAAATGGTATCAATAAAAAACTACAGATTGCCCGCCAAAATATGCCCCTTACAAAGCTCTGTAGATGGAAATATTTAAAAAATTACAGGTGTCAGAATATGGGGATGCAGAGTAAGCATTTTTAAAGTTTATTTTTTTAAGTACTAAAACATGACAAAACTATATCAATTTGGTATCACTGTGATCATACTCACCTGCAAAACAAAGTAAACGTGTTATTGTTACTGCACAGTAAACATCGTAAAAATGAAACTCGTAAAACAACAATGTAATTGCATTTTTTTTTATCTCATCCTACCCCATTTACAATTTTTTCAAGCTTCCCACTACATCGTACGGAATAATATTCTACAGTTATCAAACCAGCACCCCGATCTGAATACTTTTGTAATTGCATGCAATTAAAAATATTATAGAGCCAATGAGCAATACAATAAAATGTATCTGTATAGCGCCACCTGCTGTTTCTTCCTTATTTTATTTTTTGTCCTGCTCACTGAGAAGGCCGCACATGCTCAGTTCTATCCTTTACCTGCTGTCACGGCTGAGGGTGGGGAAAACCCTCAGCCGTGCGATGACGGGAGATGTTAACGGCTGCTCGGCCAGGACGACAGAATTAGGGAGCAGGTCACCTCCTAACGCATCCCTAATCCGACCCTAACTCTTAGCTGCATGAGCCGACCTTGAAAGGTAGGAGGGCCCATGCT
Organism: Bufo gargarizans; assembly: GCF_014858855.1. Taxonomy (NCBI): domain Eukaryota; kingdom Metazoa; phylum Chordata; class Amphibia; order Anura; family Bufonidae; genus Bufo; species Bufo gargarizans. The sequence goes on from NC_058081.1 coordinate 500,424,031, forward strand.
CAAGAACCTCGGATCCATACTCACCCTCCGCCGATCCCTGAACTAGGAGCAGGGTAAGACGACCCGTTCCTCCTAGACATGGAGGAACAGGAGTCTCACTGGCCAAGCTGCAGGGAAAAGGGGAACACAAACAGTCCTATGGATATGGCAGGTGAACTGCACTAGTTCCAGCCACCTGCCACAGCCTAGCTGACTGGATCCCTGTGCTGGCAAGCTGATGTCCACACAATACAAAATGAACTCAGCACACACACATCCACACACAGGAACCCAGATCCATAGCTGCACCAAATAACAAAGGAAAACATCAAGTGAACATCACATAAACTTATGACCACAAGGGTGGCCCCCACTGGCAGATGTAATTACCAGGAGGATGTCTCCAGCAAAGCATGGCTGAAGAACCCCTCAGCTTCAGATCTCCAAAGAGGCTTTATAGCCTAAAGTGGCCACACCCACACAGACACACACAGGAGAGGGAATTAACCCTTCCAACACTAACCAGGGAAGTGAAACCACTTAAGGGGAAAGTGCACACATAACAAAACCCTGTGCACAACAGACATACAAAAGACACACCTAACAGACAGGTTGCCAGGTGCAACCGCATGCACATTGCAGCAAGCTGCCTAGCACCAGCTCAGGCTGCTATACTGCCACAATACAAAATGACTTGTTGCCCGCGGCAACCACAAGTGAGGCAACACACTAGCGGCCCTCACCTGTGATTGAACAACCAAACCAAACTGCAGGCAACCGCATGCGGTTCAGGAGTCACGACCATGACCATGGTCGTGACACCTGCCTCCTGAGCTGTGGTAGGGAGAGAATGGACACGCCCCCTGAGCTGCCAGCTTGATATCAATGTAGCAGAGCATTGAATGGGGAGATCTCTGGATCCATATGAGGTACAGGGCTGGTTCTAGCTTTGTTAGAAAGGTATTTCCATGTACTATATGATGTCTGATTTTCATTTTTTTTTTACATTCATCATGGGATAACCCCTTTAACTGGTGCCGTTCAATGTGCCATTAGAAAGTACAATTGCCTCTTTTGGTCACATCACGCTCAATCTACCTTATTCCCCGGCATTATCCTGAGAACAGCTTTACAACTCAAAATGATGCTGATTAATGTGTGCAATACCTGGATGCTCCCCCTACTCTAGAAAATACTCTAGCAAATAAAGGGTAGCCCCGATAAGGGGGACCCTCCGCCCCTGTATAGGGTCATCATATACTAGCCCGGCTCTGGATATAACAGTATTCCTGTCCTCTGAAGAGTACTGCCTGCTCCAGCCTTACTCCTGTACAGACGAAATCCACAATAGCTGCATGAATCCCAGCGCGCTAATACTGTGTGTGCAAATGAGGATGAAAAAGGATTTAAGTGATTATAGAAGGACGGACAAGAGCTTAATGCAGTCAGCTCATTGCACAGTCTGGGCAGACTTCTGAGCTGTGGCAGTGGAAGGTGCCACTCTTATTACAGTCAAAGGATAAAATCACTAACAGTTCTCCTTATATAACAACCATTATATGTCAGCTTTATACCCAACCATTGTGAATGTATCTAGATCGCTATCGGCAGAGAATCGATGCAAAAAATGTCACAGGATCTCTCTTCTACTATGTGCCATTTATAATACTGTTGTCCTATTTAAAGGGGTTTTCCGAGACTTATATACTGATGACCTATTCTCTGGATAGGTCATCAGTATCTGATCAGTGGCTGTCGGACACCCGGCACCCCCACCGATCAGCGGGGCTCGCAGTAGCGCCCTGGCCTTCTTGTAGCTTTTCCTAGGCGAAGTGACAACACGTTCATCATTCACATGACCACCACGGTCAACACTCATTGCTCGCTGGATGTGCAGGAGAAGACCTGGCTCCAGCGCGAAGATGTTTCGCAGGTCCTGCTGCTTCCAGTCAATGCTGTGAAACATCATCACGCTGGAGTGCAGGTCCTGTCCTGCGCATTCCAGTGAGCAACGAGTGTTCCCTGCTGCTCAATCAAAAAGATCAGGTGAGTTTTATTTCTTTCTTTTTTTTACACACTCAGAAGAGGGGGGCAAAGACTGTACTAACGAGCGCTCCACAATGGAAATGCTCATTAGTAATAGTGCCTAAACTGCTGAAACAGAGACGGGTTTGCACAGAAATGGCTCTGAGGGCCACCTCTGGCATGTGTGCCATAGGTTCACCACCACTGCACTATATAAATGAGGCTCCGAGCAAGAGAAACTACAGACGTAACCGAGCTAAAATTGATCTATTGAAAAAGTGAGTAGTCAGAAGTTAACATTTTCTTACCATTGTTAGCGCGTTAACCATCAGGTTTAGCTCAGCTGCATCTGTATATAAAGGGGCACAGAGCAAGGGGCGCTCTATAAAGGGGCAGAGAACCTGACACTATATATAGGGGGGCAGAGTGTGAGGCAATACAGTATATACAGTGGGCACAGAGCATAAGGCATCATCTATAGGGAGCACCTCCATTATGGATCCTGTGTGTGGCATTTTATTTTAGGGGGTATAATGTGTGACATGATTGTATTCAGGGGCACAGTGTATGGTGCTGTTAATATTCGGGGCTTAGCATGTGGTAGGAAGGATGTTTGTGCTAGTATGTAGGTTGTGGATATGTTGGTAAAGCGGGAAGCTGAAGACGTATGGCTAGTAAACTATGCAGAGACATGGCCTAGGGAAGTCATCTTGGGGATCTGAACTGGATGGGGAATAAGGGCACTTTCACACTAGCTTTTTTTTCATTTCCGGCGCTGAGTTCCGTTCTAGGGGCGCAAATCCGGAAAATAACGGATCAGTTTTATCCTAATGCATTCTGAATGGAGAGTAATCCGTTCAGGATGTCTTCAGTTCAGTCTTTTTGACTGATCAGGCTTTTCAGAAAACCGTAGCATGTTGTATTTTTACCTCCGGCCAAAAATCCTGAACACTTTGACTGAACGCCGGATCCGGTCTTTTTCCCATTGACTTGCATTAAAGCCGAATCCGGCGCTGTGTGTTCAGTCAAACCGGATCCGGCTTTTGCATGTTAAACCCGAGAAATGTGAAAAAAAAGTTAAAGTCCATAAATGGCGGATCTGTTTTTTCCAATGCATTTTTTCATTGTGATAAAAATCCTGATCAGGATTCAAATGTAATCCGTTTTCACACGTTTTTCTGGATCCGGCGGGCAGTTCCGATGTCAGAATTGAACGCCGGATTTAAACAACGCTAGTGTGAAAGTAGCCTGACTCTGGAGGAGATGTCCCCTGTAAGTTACTAAATTGCAATGTTTATTCTGCCACTGACTGTGTCTGGGCAATGTTGTACCTTCTGGTAGAGTCTACGGAGCAATGTTAGGTGGCACTTTTGTGAAATGACAGCTCCCGGCATACCTTTACAACTCTTCAGACCATATTGGGAGTTGTAGTTTAATACTGTAGAAACCTGGGCAAGGGCTAACATGACTATGCAAATGGCATCTGTACTGAGCTGTTTTTGAACAGGTGCTGTGTATATGTACTATGCTTGGTTCTGGTGTTGTATTAATGTAATGGACTTTATTCTGGTGCTGTATCTATGTAATAAGCTTGGCTCTGGTGCTGTATTAATGTAATGGACTTTATTCTGGTGCTGTATCTATGTAATGAGATTGGCTCTGGTGCTGTATTTATGTAAAAAGCTTGGTTCTGGTGCTGTATTTATATCATGAGCTTGGTTCTGGTGCTGTATTGATGTGATGGACTTGGTTCTGGTGCTGTATTTATATAATAATCTTGGTTCTGGTGCTGTATCTATGTAATGAGCTTGGTTCTGGTGCTGTATCTATGTAATGAGCTTGGTTCTGGTGCTGTATTTATGTAATGAGCTTGGTTCTGGTGCTTTACTTATATAATAATCTTGGTTCTGGTGCTGTATTTATGTAATGAGCTTGGTTCTGGTGCTGTAATTATGTAATGAGCTTGGTTCTGGTGCTGTATTTATGTAATGAGCTTGGTTCTGGTGCTGTATTTATGTAATGAGCTTGGTTCTGGTGCTTTATTTATATAATAAGCTTGGTTCTGGTGCTGTATTGATGTAATGGACTTGATTCTGGTGCTGTATCTATGTAATAAGCTTGGTTCTGGTGCTGTATTTATGTACTGAGATTGGTTCTGGTGCTTTATTTATATAATAATCTTGGTTCTGGTGCTGTATTTATATAATAAGCTTGGTTCTGGTGCTGTATTTATGTAATGAGCTTGGTTCTGGTGCTGTATTTATGTACTGAGATTGGTTCTGTGCTGTATTTATGTAATGAACTTGGTTCTGGTGCTTTATTTATATAATAAGCTTGGTTCTGGTGCTGTATTTATGTAATACGCTTGGTTCTGGTGCTGTATTTATGTAATGAGCTTGGTTCTTGGTGCTGTATTCATGTAATATGCTTGGTACTGGTTCTGTATTTATGTAATGAGCTTGGTTCTGGTGCTGTATCTATGTAATAAGCTTGGTTCTGGTGCTGTATTTATGTAATGAGCTTGGTTCTGGTGCTGTATTTATGTAATGAGCTTGGTTCAGGTGCTGTATTTATGTAATGAGCTTGGTTCTGGTGCTGTATTCATGTAATGA